>NC_056743.1:1216137023-1216204523 GCF_019279795.1 Protopterus annectens
GGGGATTTCTTGCTTATGTCTCTTTCCTAATATTGTGCGAATAGGCTGGAATAACATGTATGTCTCAGCTAGTTGTATGACAAATAAAATGTCAGGATGACGAGTAATCAAGTCAACAAATTAATATGAGACACAAATCGGTTAAGGTTATATACACATAGTCCAATTTACTTTGAAAGCTAAACATAAAATTGTAAAAAGTGATTGCAGTATATTTCAGGAAAAGGGAAACAATGTCACAATCCTTGCAGTCGTGTATGTGCACCATCTCCTACAAACATGCACCTGACTCATCCTAAAGGATGTGTGCTTCCAGCACCACTCAAGTATGCCCTTCTCCATACTCACTGACTACTTTCTATTTGGCATTTATTTTTGAGAGGGGTTAAATTCCATAGATAACATCCTGTTTAGAGCTCCCTAGTGTAATTGCAAGACCTATAATTGTGAGTCCCAGAACTGTGAAAAAATAAACACTTTTTATATTCCCAAAGTGGGAGGCCGTACAACCACCCCTGTTACTTATATATATTAAACCTGAGAGCTCAACATACCTCACAGAACGCAGAATCCTGTGAGATACAGAAATCTCAGACTTAGCCTGTGTACGTCCCCATTTTTTGCTCATTGAAGCTCACTATTAATGGCCTGCACTTATAAGTCTCAGAATTTAACACTATTACCCCCCTGCTTAGTGTCCTATATGTTTTAGTGATATTTCATAGGTCTAATCACACATTCCTCAAAAGTGACCTGTAATAATACTTTTCTTTCCTTTTCCAAAGCAGCTTTGTGACAACCACAAAACCACAAACCTGTCCCAAACTGATCCCTCAGCTTCAGCATCTTTTAAAATCTTAAATTCTTTTCCAGGATGACTCAGAAAACAGCAGGGGAGGTGGACCTTGAGTTATTGAAGTACTTAATTGTGTTTATTATGTTATTTTCTTTCATTCGATACTCTCACCTGGGCAGATCCAATTAGGCGTATGATTTTTCCAGGTGGGAATGAAGATAATAATCACAGAGACTGCAGACAATAGGCCACAATTACAGCTAGCCTACTTCTGTAAACAAAAAAATAATTTCTAAACAACACGTGGTGAAACTTGGAAATGAAACAAATAAAAAATGCCATCGTCTCAACCTTCCAGCACACCCACTTTATTAATAAAAAAAAATGTTGACAGTTTTCATCCCCACATCAGTGACACTTCATCAGGTGTTCTGATGAAGCTTACTGAAGACACTGGCCATCCAACCCAATTCCATATCTCTGGGTGACTTTAATTACCACACTGTTAACTGGGAATAATATACAACACCAAACATGCAGGCACAGAGATTCCTGGATTTAGTAAACAAAAACCTCCCTGGACCAGATTGTAAATATGCTAATCAGGGGGCAAACACACTGGATCTGATACTCATTAATATGGGAGATCACTGCACTCACCCTAATATAATGTCATCTCTGGCAAGGTCAAACCACAAAATGGTCTCCTTTGAAGTTAAAATAAAACCTGGAACCCCAGCTAACCCTGGAACATCCAGGAACTACTCTTAGGCTAACTTCCTACTTTTAAGTGATAACCTGGCAAAATTTCAAGTCCCTCCAAACCTTGACAACACTGCTGCCTATGCAGAACTGTTCACCAGAACCCTACACAAGCAGGTTAATAGCTGCATAGAGGTAACTGTACCCTTTGAGAATAAGTACAGAACTAACTCAGAAAACAAGCCACCTTGGTGGAATTGCAACATCAACAGGCTCTATAAAAGTAGAAAGGAAATCATGTCAAAAATTAATATTTGTAGCACCCAGCGGGATAAAAGCACTATCATCAAACATAAACATCTCAGAAGAAAAATAGTCTCCCAAAGCAAAATCTGAGGTAAATCTGGCTTCCCATGCCAAGGGCCATAATACATTTTTTATCTATGTCCACAACTTCAAAGGCAATACACAACTGTGTGAAGAGCTTATTGTTAATGGAGTCACATATACTGTGCCAGAAGATGTAGCAAACTTACTAGGAAACAAATTCAACTCTAACTTTACCACCTGCCCCACCTAGTCTCCCCTCAGGGAATACCATCAGCTTTAACTCCCCTAACTATCATTAGGGAACAGGTCCTCGATGCTCTCTCTAAGGTCAAGAACACTGCACTGATAGGCCCCAACAATATTCTAGGTAGCCCTTTAAATAGCATGAAACATGACCTATTGAGCCGTCTGGAATCATTATTTAACTGTAGCCTCCAAACAGGTTTGTGCCTCACAAATGGAGAATGGCAACATTCATCCCTCTGCACAAAGGCGATCTACTGATGGACCCTGGAAACTGCAGATCCATAAGTCTCACTAATCTCATATGCAAAGTCATGTAAAGAGTTACCATGGAATTGATCAGTAATGACACAGAAAACCTTCAACACTGGATCCAATCCAGTTTGATTTCAGCAAGAGAAGGTCATGCCTACTCAGCCTGGTGGACTTCTTTGAGAAGGTCATCAAAATAATGGGTGAGGGAAAAATGGTTCACACAGCCTACCTTGACCTGGCCAAAGCATCTGACAGAATACCCCACATGGGCATTGTTGACAAACTCATGAGGTTAGGTATAAATCTTATGCCACCTGGTGAATAGCCAGCTGGCTCATAGACAGGAGCCAGGAAGTTTGAAATTGGGAGGCTACCTCTAGAAAGAGGCTAGTCACCAGCAGAATCCCTCAGTGATCTGCCCTGGGACCGCTCCTTTTTTGGCATTTACTTCTCTGAAGTCAATGCAAACATCAGGGCCTTCTGGCTAAACAAATTTACAGATGATTGCAAATTAGAAGCAGTCATAGACTCCACCATCGACACTAATGTTCTTCAAGAAGAGCTGACACAGACAAATAACTGGTATCAGAGCCATGGACTAAAACTAAATGCCAAGAAATGCATAATAATATACCTCAGGATGTCGGCCACCCTTGGTAGCTAACATATTCTCAACACACCCCTAAGATTTAACCCAGCAATCAGGGACTTAGGGGCAGAGGTAGACAGCAATCTAGCCTTTGACCATCACGTGCCAACAGCAGTGTGGAAATCATTCTATGTTGTGCAAATTATAAAAAAAGGTATGCAATCTATGTCCAAGAAGGTTATTGTTCCACTGTATTTGGCATTCATCAGACCTATCATTGAGTACAGTGCCCCGTTTGGTATGTACTTAATCATGCACATCCAATAACTGGAACATTCACAGAAGTTCATCCCTAAAAGAGTAAAGGGCATAAATAACATGCCATGTGTGGAAAGATTTAAAGCCATACCCCTGTATTCTATCTCCTACAGGCTGTTGAGGGAAGATCTATGCCTGGTATATAAGATATCATTGGACCTCACTGTGATGGACCTCCTGTACATCCACAAAATAAAAAGCACCATAACTACCCATTCTAAAGACTTAAACTGTGTCTGTGATATAAATAGGACCTGCTGGATGGATAGATATGTATCACAAAGGCTACCTTTCTCTGGAACAGGCTCCCCATCCATGTGAAGCAGAGTTCCTCCCTAAACCAATTCAATTGTATCTTGGACAACTGGATGGGGAACTGGAAATTCACCCCTGGTTTGGCACCTATGTCTTGAATGTATAAAGGCAGCCTGTAAATATTTCATCTCTCTGATTCCTCCTTGTAAATGTTTTGTCTCCCAAGCCCCTGCTAATACTACCAGGGGTAACAGTAATTGTCATAGATTTGAGATGCATGGTTAGGCTTAAAACGTCCCCAATGTTTGTTAACCTAGTACACACCTATGAACCTAAGGAAAGAGAAGGGTGGTTTGCCACCCATTACAAACATTATTTTGTCAGGGTTGTTGGATACATTGTTTGGGTCCAATGTGGCAACAGAGTGGTGCAGTGGGAGTGCACTGGGCTCATAACTCATAGATCAATGGATCAAAACTATCATCTGTTATATAACTCAGAGGGAACTGTTGACACTAGCCAGGTTTTAAGTCTGGCAGTTAGTGCAGAGGGCTAAAGCACTGACTTGTTTTTGAGCTGCTTCTTGTTGCAAGGGTACAGGGTTTGAATCTTTCTGCCTTCATTTGCCTACTGTCTGACTTTGAGCAAGTCAGTTACCGAGACAGTGCTTTGGGACAACTGAGAATTCAGCTAGGCACTTTAATGGTTTTTTGGAACACACGCCTAATAAGTATCTATGAAACCAAGTGTCTCATCACAGGTCAAACTTACGTTAATGCTAAGTAAAAAACATGCATTTAATATTGAGAAAGGAATGAACGTGTAAGTGCAGCATGAAAAAAGGAAAAATGTTTTGTGTTGGAAACAGGGCATATTAGAATTTTAAGGAACCAATAAAATGTATTTCTTATGAGCAATTTGAGCATATTAATAATAACATTGGATAGACAACATATGTAAGGAAAATAAATATATTTGAAACTTAAACACCTAAGAAGTATTGGCAAAGGTTCTATGAAACACAGCAGCTGTAGGAAAATAAACATGATTATAGAAAATCGATGAAAACAGTGAAACTGAGTATCTCTTCAATGAACACAACTGGGTAAAATATGAACACACAATGTCATGCATCCATAACCACAAATTGTTTTTGTGGGGGTGGGGTCGGGGTGTGGTCAAGGTGGGGTGGAGTCCCACCCATTCCCACCCAGTTCCCACCCAGTTCCCACCCAGTTCCTATCCGGTTCCCACCCAAAAGTCCCCTATGAAGAGGAAAGGTCCTCACATTTGCCTGTTGCTATATCATGAGGAAATGAGCTATTCCTTGAAAGGTAAATCTGATGACAAATGTTTCTTCTGAGTCATGTTTAACAAAGTATGCTTTGCCCGGACCCTTCTTAGTAAAAACACGAACTCCCATTGTGGGAAATGCAAGAGGTAAATGGGCAGAATCAATATGGGAGTCTGTGAAAAGAAAAGGAAAGAATTAAAAATGAAAATTATGCAAAAAGTCTTTAAGCACAAGGCACCGAGGCTAAAAAAGGAGATGTTAATTGCTTTTTCAAACTGGAAAATAAAGTCAAAAGTAAACACATTGAAGGTAAAGATTACAGAGGCAGAGACAACAGATTTCAGGCTTTAGAAAATGAGAAAAATGTTGAAAAAAATTAAAGCAGGAAAACATATAGAGATGTAGGAAATGGTACGACAAAAGATGTAAAAGAAGAAAGGAAATTATTTGTATGAGAGTAAACACTGAAACCATCTTCCTTGAATGCTAAAAGTGGCAGCCCATTTACTTAGAAAGATCTCTACCTCACAACTCCAGATTTTCCCTTTCACTCCTGACTTCCAGTCACTGCCTGGATGGTATTTGCATGTTCTCTACAAGCCTGTGTGGATTTTCCCTGACTACTCCAGTTTACTCCTAAAAACAGGCTGTTTAACTGATGTCACTAAGCTGTCCATATATGTTATGTTAACCCTAGGCCTTGTGTCTTATGTTGGGTTTAAAAAGAGTCACTGCTGCATCCCACGTAGCCAATTATCATATGTTAAAATAAAAAATAGATACAAGTATCAGGAGTGAGATGAAGGGAAGATAATACTCAAAGTCTAATAAAAAGGTGGGTAGGTATTTTTTTTCAGGAATTGCATTATGACAATATTAATTTGCAAAAAAGGGTAAGAAAACATTGGAGTGTGGAGAATCATTTCGATCATTATCTGACAAAAAGGGTGTGGAGATTTTGTTAAACAAAGAGAAAGACTTATGTAAAAATTCTGAAGGTTCATGATGTACCTTAATGACTGTAGTATAGAACTGTTTATTACTTTCACTAATATCTACTGAAGTATTAAGAAATGGAACAATTGGTTTTAACAGTATCTTATTTATGTACAAGGAGAAGGACATTGTTAAACATACCTCTCAAACTCTTAGCCCAAGAAATCTGAATAAAGTCTGACATAATGGGGGGACAAAGGCCCAAAAATAGGGATAGATTTTAAATATTGCTCTTATAAACTTAAAACACAGCTAGAATAATGGGGTTTGTGTTAAAATGCATTTTCTAAAGGATATGAAGTCTGAAACTCAAATGTATGTCATTATTTAGTGATTTTATTCCTTAGATCATCCCATTGACTTGCTAGAAAACCACACATTTTATGAGGACAGACGGACATTTTGAGGCAAAATCTGGACATTCTTTGAAAATTTGGACAGCTGAGAGGTATGATTTGAAACAAGAATATTGTACAGATTTAAAAGAAAGGTAAACCTGAATTTAAAAGTATATCTGAGACTGTAAAAAATTCTTAAAATTGTATAGAAGGTGAAGGATGTCAAAATCTATTGTTTTTTCCCCCTTATGTATTTATTTATTAGTAAATCCAAAGGAAACACAACGACTACACTTCTACCAAGCCATGTGAGTGAGACTGTGGCCTGCCTAATTCTATCAGTGTGTTCGTGACTTTGAGCCACCACAGTACTGCCCAAATTAGAGTTCTTAGGACCTTGTCTTATGATTTCTCCAAGTCTAGGAATGCTCAGTTGGACTTTTTCCTAATCTCTAGCTTCTCAGGTTATATGTCTCACTGCAAACACTGAGTCAATTGTGCTTCATCCTGATCTGAATCCAAACTGCTCATCTCCAGTCTTAATTTCTACTACTGTGCATATCCATTTATCAATTGCCCTCCCCAGAACTTTCATGCAATGTGACAGGAGCTTGATACCTCTGTATTGCCCATGAAAGTGAATGTCCCCTTTGTTTTTGAACTCTGGTATGAGTATGCTTATTCTCCAGTTATCTGGGATATGGCTTTTTCTCCATACTACTATGAATACATTCAGAAGCCATTTCTCCCTGCCTCACCCCAACTCTTGATCATATCTGCTGTGATCTCATCTGAGCCTGCTGCTTTCCCTGACTTCATTTTCCTTAGTGCTGTTCTTACTTCTTCTAGGGTGAGCACCTCTTTTTCTTTCATTTTAGGCTATGTATGATGCAGTATAGCTTCTGTGAGGTTTCCTTCATTCAGAAGCTGCTAGAAGCACTCCTTCCATCTGTCTTGATGTCCTGTGGACTGGTGAGCAGGTTGTTGCTGGCATCCCTTATGAAGGGTGTCTGACTATCTTTATCTTTCTGTCTTTGCCTTTTAACCTGACAAAGTTACTTTGTACCACTTGCAAAGGCACTTTCCAGACGTTGGTAGGGTGCCCTCTGATGCCTTGTTGTTTGTTATTACAACTTCTGTCTTACCCTCTTTGTTAGCCAACCATTAGTCCTTCTTAGCTTGCTCTGTTTTTCTCTCTCTCTCTCTTTTTCCTGCACACATTCTGTCTTGTGATAACTTCCTGGACTACTGAATTCCACCACCAGCTTTCCTTATGTACCCGATTTCCATACTTGGTTTGTCTTCATGCCTGTTCTGTAGTCCTCACACATGCTGTCTTGAGGTGCTGCCATTCTTCTTCAACTCCACCTATTTCCTCTTCTTCCTGATGTGCTAGAGCCCTGAGTAATTCCTTGAGTTCATGTGCTTTCTATCCAGACAATGTCCAGGTCTTCACCTGCTCTCTGTTGACCTCAGAGTGTTCTCTGACCACTGCTGCAGCTGATTGTACCAACAAATGACTTTTGCTGGCGGTTAACTGTCTCACTGGGTCTGACTTTGCAATCCCGGTTTCTACCGCAATGCCCTTTCCTTACTAGGAGGAAGCCTACCTCACTTACATGTTGGCCACACTTACATGTGATCTTGTGGCTGTCTTGCTGGACCATGTGTTGGTCACCATGAATCCATTTGCCAGAAGTCTAGAATAGCCTCTCATTCTTTATTCCTGTTGCCACTTCCATGTGGACCAGGAATTCCTCATGTCTTGTTCTGCCTGCCCTGATATGTGCATTCAGATCACTCATTATCAATACTAATTCATGTTGTCCTGCTTTATCTAGTATATCCTGCTACAGCTGCATGAATGCAATCTTTTTCTCCCTCAAAACACCCTGCTGTGAGGCATTGGCTGAGATTCTGAATATTGCCCTATTCCTACACTGGAGTCTGATTGGCATGAGTCTGTCACTAATTCTGATGATATCATTCACTGTCTTCTGAAGCTTCTCCCTCACCACAGTTCCCACACCATTTCTAGTCTGTCCTCCTCTTGAGTAATAGACTCTGAATCCCAAGTCAAGTTGCTTTGCTGCACTGTCCTTCCATCTTGTCTTCTGGATATATAGGATGCCCAGTTTCCTCCTTACTGTTATGTCATCCACTTCCAGGCTGCATCCTGTCAGTGAAACTACACTGAGTATAGCAATTCTTAGTACCTCGTTGGCAGGTTGATTGGTCTTACATCCAGTTTTCGCTCAGCAGAATTATCCCAGGTAACCCATGCTGAGCAATTGTACATTGGCTGGCCAGTAGCTTATTGACCCAGGGCTGCTGGGCTTTATGGTGGGCATATATTGGCAAAAAGGGTCAGATACACCCCTCCCACTGTTACCCTGGCATGGGTCAGAGTAGGCCAGGTCTTCAGCCCACTTACCACAGGCAAATACCCATGCCCATTTTTGGCAATATTAATCATCATACCCAAATCACCTAAAGACAATTTTACATTGTTGAGTTGCTAGCCATGAAATGCTATGCAGCCTGTGATCCATGTTTTCCTGTCTTGGCATACCACAGTTGATGCTCAAAGCAGTTGGTCTATACAACTCTTCCCCATATAGGCACCACCTAGAGTCTGTGCTGCCCACAACTTCATTTTTGGATCAGTTTGAGGTGGAAATGCTCAGCATATTTTTTAGTAGGTGTGAGAAACCCCACAGAGGCACAAAGAGAACATGCAAACTCCACACAGGCATTGGCTGAAGGTCAGGATAGAACCTTGTACCCTGTACATGGGAGCCAAAGACCTTAACCATTATGCTGACTGATCTAGCAGGTCGTACATGAATCATTTTTTGAAAATAATACAGGGAGGTATATGCAGTGCAATATTATCAGTATGCATAAATTGTCAGGTTTTACATAAGAATATTTGTTACTATAAAGATTTGTTCAAAATCTAGAACAGAAGAAGAGAAGATAAAGAGTTAGAGCAGTCCAAAGAAAGGAAGGAGAGGAGGAGGCATGAGGAAGGTAAAGGAGACGAAATGACAGAGGAGAGTATAACTGTGATTTTTAGTACATTAAATTTTGTGCAGCATATGGTTATGTCACTAATTCATATAGCTATATTAGTACCAGTTTAACCAGGGGTGATGCAGGTACAGAGCCATTTATCTATCATTGCTTCAGTTGGCATGTAAAGTCTTTCAGGTAGTAGGCTAAATTGCAGTGGAATAGGATGGTATTCCAGCAATTAGCAATGCAGTGTGAATGCAGGGGTATCCTGCATTGTTGTAAAGTTTAGCTACTGAGACTAATGATTTGTCAGTAAAGCATAGATGTCTCTTAGTAGTGTAAGGCGGAATGATGAAGGGTTTTTGTTTTTAAAGGGTTGGGTTATGGGTTCAAAAATATTATTCGGTATTCTTATAATAATAATAATATTGCTATGTGTATAGAAGGGCAAGCATGCATTTGGAACAGGACTGATAATACCCCTTTGTTAACCAGGCAGCCCCCCTGAACACGCAGTACCTTTTCAGGGGAGACCTGGGAACAGTGGCTGGTTAAGCAACTTAAACAAGGTCGCACAGTAGGTAAATGAAGGCTGAGGGAATCAAACCCTAAACCCTTCTCACATAGGAAGTGCCTTTCCCCCCTACAAAAATAAATATACACTAAGGTTTACTGAAAGTGGCTTTCAATGATTTAGCTCTATGGTATTGCCACTTGCTGAAATTTCCTTTATTGAGTCATCATGAATCTATGGATAGAGAGATGTTTTTCTTGCAAAGTTACCCGATAAGCCCTTTTCTTCATTGTACTTTATATAGCTGAATCCACATGACTGTTGAACCATTAAAAACATGCTGAATTGGGCAACTTTATTAAACAGTTCAGTACTTTTAATATTGCTGTAACGTCCCTCCTCTGGGCCAGCAATCAAGGAGCCTCAGTCCTCACCACTGACACTGGTGAGGGACATTCACTTGGAACAAAGATAGATACACACAGTATTTTCAGATGCAGCTCTCTGCAGCAAGCACCGTTTCCCTTAAGAGCACACAGGGAGCACACTCAGTCCTGGGGCTGGCTTTCCTTCTCTCTCCTGGCCCCAAATAAGACTCCCCACTGACACAACTATAGAGTTAAGTCCTTAGCCAGGTGTTACAAGCCAAGTCCTCCACCACCCTCTCTATGAAAACTGTGCTCTCAGTGTCTCTGTTCCAAGTAGCTGACACTCACACTCTGAGATTTGATTCACACACACACACACACACACACACACACACACACACACACACACACACACGCATACACACAAACCCCTAGGAAAGGCTGGCACAGATTCACTAACTCTAACACCTTTGCCCAGGCTACTTCACTTACTGGAGCAAGGCAAGAGGATGTGGGTGAGTTATCCTTCTTTGTCAGGTTTCACAAACAGACTGCTCTGAGACTTCTGTCGCATCTAGTACTAAAACATCATTTCAGTGCTGGATTACAGAATGACATCTCATACATCTGATCACTTGACTTCTGGTTCCCACACTATCCCCTTTACTAGAAATTAAACCAAAATTTAGCATATATGTGTCATAATATGCACATATAGAGCTTTGCTAAGATGTGTTACAGCATCTGGAAGCTGTAAAACAATTTTAAACCTTCCACTCTTCCTACAGATCTACTAAGCCAGGCTTCTCACAAACATTTTGTCTCTGGCTGCAGTCAGAACTGTGAGATACAGTCTTCATGGCCTAAACCAGGTAATTTAATTTCAGACTGTTTTTCAAAGTTAGCTGGACTGAGATTAACCTCTTCTACTCAAGCATCCTCTGCTACAATATATTTATTTCAACATTTACAATACAGTCTGATATACAGGCGTATTTCTTTTCCGTCCAGCAAGACCCATTGTTGGTATATTTTTAACACAAGCAGCTTTACAAATACATTTTCAACACTAGCACCTGCTCTCTCTGGCATAGCTGGCACTCCCTCACATTGTCACAACTGCATAAAAAGAAGCTCATCAAATCAATGAATTGATCAAACAAATTTACTTTTAAATTGTAAGTGAATCACATGATATTATCACCTGATTGTGTGCTGAACCGAACATAAAATTCACTATTTACAAATATGAACAAATAAAAACAAGTAAAATTAAATACATGTAATACGACACATGACACTAAATATGTAAAAATGTAAAATCCAAATACTGTAAAAATTAAATATTCACAAAAAACTTTCTGGATATAAATAAAGGCAATCACAATTAGATAATATGCCACCACAGACATGAATCATTTAAATTATCTCTTTAAAATACATTTCCTGTTAATATTCTCATTCTGATCTGGTAGTTTTCTGCAGCAGAAATGTCCATTTCTCAAATCTGGCTGTAACTGTTGCAAAACATAAAACATAAGCTTTCTAAAAATAGGGTGCCAAACAGTGGGTTTGAATAGTGCTGGTTCTGGTCAAATGGTCTTATATATCAGATAGTGTTAAACAGATAGTGGAGACATGACAGAGTATGTGGCATATGCAATTCATGTAAGTAAAAGTATAGGAAAGACTAAAAGGAAAAAAAAATAATGGATATAAGTACATAAAGAAAAATATGATGATGTCGGAAAAGAATTAATGTTTGTCTTTTCAGTTTTTTCCGGTTAGGGGTCGCCACAGTGGAACTCCGGTCCGCTAATGATTGGCAGTCGATTTTTATGGTGACAAGTTGCCAGCCCGATGCCCAGCCTTCAGTGAAGGCAAGCCCATTCACGCATGTCTTTCGAATGCCACACGACCACAGGGAGGACATGCAGACTCCACACAGAAGGCGCCCAAGGATTAATAACATTTATAAATGAAGACATGATCTCAGGATATTCAAGTGAGAGAGAAAAAAGATGTGCAAAATATTTTAGAACCATAAGCAGTGAAACTATAGAAAAATTAGAAATATAAACAGAAAAAAACTAGGATTAGAATATTAAATAGTATAGCAATAACCCATGGCTGTGTGTGGGTTATGCTGGATTTACCCATGGTTGGTATGATTTGATCATGAAGGCATTATCGCTATTATGCAATGACATTATTTAAGAAAAATGTTACTTACTTTTCTTAAATAATGCCATGGTATTCTGCTTTTTTCCCAGTATCACAGGGCTTTCTTGATGTCTTATCAAGCTTATGGAACTTACTTTCCCATGCTTATGCAGTACATCAGTGCTTTTGAAAGGAAGCAGTGGAGAAAGGAAGATCTCTGTTGCTTTTTTTAATGGCATGAGGAGGTAATCTACAAATGTCACAATAACTATTAGTATAGCACTGTTCATCTGAAAGAATTTCACAACAGCAACCTTCAGCAGCAGTCACATGTTCCTAGAAACAGTTACATCATAGAAAGACATAAAAGATTATGTCCGATAACACATATAATTTCAGCACTGCATTAAATTAAAAACTGTTCCAAAACAGTAATATATGCAGGACTATGCCAACCAGTATCAGAATATAATTTTCTAGGTGGGACACAGTAGTTTCTATTATTATTATTATTATTATTATTATTATTATTATTATTATTATTATTATTATCATTATTATTAGAGTTTATGTAATGACTAAAATTATACATATGCAATTGATAGGTACCATCAAAGTCCACCACTGAAAATTTAATGACAATTGTGTCATCCCTGTAAGAACATTTTCAGTGATTACTGCATACTGATTTCACTTAATTCATGTTTTTCTTGACTCGATATTCTAAGCAAATTGTACAAACTCAGTTACTGCCTAGCATCTGAAGTAAGCCAATTACAAACCAGGGAAATTAATTAAAATAGGAATTGTTTTTTCTTGGTGATATATGCAGCTGAAAGCATTGTCAAAATACTAATATATCTATTGCTGCAAGCCTGTTTCCTTTCTGTTTAATGGCCAGTTCTGTTCTTACATTTAAACCAAGGTTGCACAACTAAAACCATAGCTTTTTGTCTCCATAGTTTGCAGGTAACTGGGCCAGTGGAGCTAAGAAGCAAACAATGCTAAATGAATGCTTAAATACCCTGTTAACTGTCATTTCTTTTACAGTATTCTCTTGTAGGAAACAGACTCATTTACTGAATCTATTGCCAAAAAGCAGTATTTTTTGCAGCACAGGTACCTACTCTGAGTAGTAACTGACAAGCCGGGCAGGGCTAAACATCACTTATTTCCTTCTAGAAGCTAATTTTGATGTTTTAGTTTTGGAGCTCCATATACTATAAAGAATTATTTATGACCGGATCAGTGATCATACTTTTATTCTTGTATGTCCTAGAAATGAATTTCACCCCTTAAATTTAGCTCTTGAAGTGACTTTCTTAACATCCAAAGGTTTTCTCTCAAAATGACGTTCTTAACATTCAATTCTTGATTGCGCAATCCTCTTTGTCACAAATCAGACAGTTTAATGAAAAGTGAATTAAGATGTGTGTAATACAGTTACACTATCTCAAGTGTTTTGAATTATATGAGAGTTTAATGTAATGGCATTTTTTCTTTAAAGAAAAAATATTTTACCAAAATGACCTGACCCTTTACTAATAGTAGAAAGAGAAGTGAGCAAACGCTTACGGAAAACCCAAGAAATGCTGCAAATATGTTTTCAAAAAATGGTGCTTTCCTCCTTGGCTACTGCTGTTAAAATTCTTGTTAAGACGCTTCTCCTTGTTTCTTCTTTAAAAGAACTATTATTAAAACTATTTAAAACAAACAACAAAATAAAAGCTACAACCTAACCATTTGAAAGTTAGCGTTGTAACACAAAAAAGAGAGATGAACGCTTTCGGTTTATCAACCTTCTTCAGATCTGAAGGTTGATAAACCGAAAGCGCTTGTCTCTCTTTTTTGTGTTACAACGCTAACTTTCAAATGGTTAGGTTGTAGCTTTTATTTTGTTTTTTGTTTTAAATTGTTTTAATAAAAGTTCTTTTAAAGAAGAAACAAGGAGAAGCGTCTTAACAAGAATTTTAACAGCAGTGACCTTTTACTAATGGTGGAAAATGTTTCTGTGTTATTACAGAACAGGAATAAGTGATAGTTGTAAGTCATAGGAAAATGGAAATAATGACAAATTCATAGGCATATGGGTTTGTTTCTATATGTTTGAAATCCTGGAGGTATCAGCATTCCCCTCAATTGCTATGCTTTAGGCATAGTGCTATGATTTAAGCCCCCAATTTTAGCCTTGCTTCTAGATTGATTGAATTCCATCATAAAGTTAGAGCTATTGATGGGTATATGCCTTACTAAATACCACTGAAATGGAAAATTTCTCACCTCCCGGTACTACTCACCTGGACTAGGTGTACTCTTTCTTACAACTAGACAGTGGTATGCAGAAATTGAAATTCTTCTTTAGGAGAAGCATGACCAGTAACATTTTTTCTATTCAAACACAAAATTGAAATGTAGTAATCCTGAAAGACTGGAGCATTTTCACCTACCAAGTATATATACTGCATGCAAAAAGAAAAAAAAAGGATGGCTGATATAATGTGTAGACAAGTAAGTCCCTTAGCCAGATAGTGAGAACATCTACAGATAATGACAATATTCTTGGTATGATTTTTGTAAAGCAAAACAAAAACTATTATTTAAACCTTAGCCACCTTTTGAGGGAGTGAGATTGTCTTGCAATAAATCTGGAACTGTCACTGAAACACTCAGACAAGTCTTTTCTTTACAAGAAAACAACATATATGTATTAATTAAGCTACAATAATATCAGGAAAACTATTATATAAAATCAGACGAGACATGAAGAGGAACAAGGAAACACAAGAATGATTATGGCAGAACCTAATGAATGCCATTACGGAGGATAAAACAGAACAACAATGAATGCAAAATACAAAACTAAATGAATAGTTTCAGCAAGATCACTAAAAACATACAATAAAATAGTCAAAATTTTTAAAAAAATAAGAATGGGAAAAAAATAAAGAAATAATGGACTATAAACTAGAAAGTGAATGAACAATAACTAACCAGGCAAAAAAAAGTGAAAAAGTAAAAATAAAATGTCCTCCCAACATGAGGGCAAGATTCCCAATCTCAGACTTCATACATACTCCATGGTTGCTCCAACATAAAGAGAAGGGAAATTATTTGAAATAAAGGAATCATTGCCACAGCACACACTTAGAAATCACATCAGCAGGAATTTCTTAGGAAAAACAGAATCAGAGAGTAAAACACCTGCAAGAAGAACATAAGCAGATGTAACCTCATCCAGACTGCAGCTGACGAGGTGTAGAGAAGTCAGGAAAAAAGAGATGATGGAAGAATGATTGCCTGATTCTGTAAATAAAAATATTAAATCTTTTTTGAGTACATCAAAAAAGCCTGAAAAGAGATCAGTTGTTTAGGTGATAGTGAAAAGGCTGAATAAAAATGGGAAGAAAAATAGAATACTTTGAAAAGCACTGTAAGATGAATTTTGGTAATGCATTCATAAAACTGAAAAACACATAAATATCTTGAAAGTGTTCTTCTAGTAATCAGCATTGGAGTCTAAAGCACAAGCTTCCCCTTTTGCTTTTATTTGATTTTGGTAATATGTCACGTATGCACAATGTACCTCTGCAAGCAAGTACTATTACTCTGTGCATTTCTTAACCCCTCAACTAAGCTGTAATTACATGCATAATGGGCCCATAGGACAATTATGAGGTGTTGATATCTGCATTTTAACACCCTATGCCACTTTGTTTATGTACAAACATTAATGTCTTTCAAGAAGGTGGTCAGTCCATTACAGAAATGAAATGGTCCATGTTTAATGGTTTGCTGCTGTCACTCATCAATGACTACATCAAACACACAGGTCACTCTAACAGTACATTTTGTCAACTATTTGCAGTGTGTAGGAGATAAGATGCTTACTTGGGTACACAGCAGTTAGACTGTACTAGAATCACGGCATCCTGAGGACATTTCCCCCTTGACCTCATGTGCAGGTCCCATGATGACACAGGTATTCTACCAGCTCTTTCCGCTCTGAGGACATATGTAAACAATAATGCCTGGAAGAGTGGGCATTGCAGGAAAATAATGTACAACCAGGGTTGTTGCAAGGATTGTTGCTAAAGACCAGAGCACCTTGGAAGGTCCAGTAATACCTACTCTGGAGGACATTATTGCACTTAAAATATATAAAATAGTTCTTCCATTTATTGTTTTAGACTTGGTGTAGCATACTAGAGAGACAGTATTTTAATGCTATTTAGTGCAGCAGAGGTATCTCTTTGTATACATAAACAGCCCTTTACAAGAGATCTGTGTCTGGTAGTAAGCAGAATCTTCATCGAGAAGAAGTTTTCCCTCTTGAAGTCATGTCCCACACCATTGTTGTTTCAGCCCTTTCCTCTGCTGACATAGATCATGGCCAGATCACAGCTTCTGTCACATAAATGATTTGTGGCTTGCACTCATTGGGCTAACCTGGTCCGGGGCTCTGGTAAAAGCATCATTATTGTAGTTGTTCATCCATCATTGTCGACGATGACCAAAGACATCACGTCAAGGAGGTTGACTGAGTACGGTGTCTCCATCTGTGGCTGATCAGTCCGATGCGGAATTGGAAAGCTCTGCCGCACATTGGGCACAAGTGGTCATTTGAGTTGGTTGGCAATGAGTTGGCTGTGGATTTATGCAGCTCATGCTTCCTCTGTGCCTCTGAGGTCCTGCTCTGCTCGTAGGAGGTAGCACCTTTGCTGATGCAGCTTCGTCAGGCAGGGCGGTCTTGCACTAAGATATCCCAGGAGTCCAGGTCAATACCAAAGCTCTTCAGAGAGACTTTCAGTGTGTCTTGAAGTGCTTTTTCTGCCCACCTTGTGTATGTTTGCCTCCTGCAAGTTCACCATATAACAGTCTCTTGGGGAGGTGTGTGTCTGGTATATGTACCACCTGACTTGGGCTCTCATCAGCAGGGTGTAGATACTTGGCAGTCCAGCTTGAGAGAGGACAACTATGTCTGGAACTTTGTTCTGCCAGGTAATTTTTAGCAGCCTTCTTTAGCAGTTCACATGGAAGCGATTCAGCTTTTTGGCATGACACTCATACACAGTCCATGTGTCACAGGCATACAGTAGTGTGGGCAGTACGACTGCCGTGTACATCTTCAGCTTCGTGAACAGTTTGATGCCTATCCTTTCCCACACTGACTCCCACAGCCATCCAAATGCAGAGCTTGCCTTGGTGATGCATGTGTCTCTCTCATCGTCAATGTTTACAAATCTGGAGAGTGTGCTGCCGAGGTATGTAAACTTGTTAACGACCTTCAATATCTCACCTTCATCGGTGATAGCTGGTTCTGCATACGTCTTCTGCAGTGCGGGCTGATGCAAAACCTCAGTCTTTTTGGTATTAATTGTGAGGCCGAAGTTTCTGCAGGCAGTGGAAAAGCAGTTCATACTCTGCTGCATCTGGGCCTCTGTGGCAGCATTGAGTGCACAGTCATCTGCAAACAGGAAATCGCACACAAAGTTCTCTTCAACCTTGCTCTTGGCCTGTAGCCTCCACAGGTTGAAGAGTCTGTCATCGGTCCTGTATCTAATATTCATGCTGGTTTCTTCATCATTGCAGAAGCCATCTGCCAGCATGGCCTAAAATATCATGCTGAATAGCATGGGTGCCAATACACAGCCTTGCTTGGCTCTTTTGGTGACTGGGAAGTCTCCATCATCCAGTACTTGAGCAGGCATGCCATCATGGAACTGGTGCACCATACTTATGAATTTGCCTGGGCAGCCAAATTTCTCCATGATCCGCCATAGCCCCTCACGAATGACTGTGGTGAAGGCTTTGGTTAGGTCCACAAATGTTGTGTAAAGGTCTGTGTTTTGTTCATGGCACTTCTCATGAATTTGACGTGCTGCAAATATTATGTCCAGTGTCCTTTGACCCTCTCTATAGCCGCACTGACTCTCGGGCAGGTGTCCATTATCCATGTGTTGAATGAGATGGTTGAGGAGGACTCTGACAAGGATTTTGCTGGCAATGACCAGGAAAGAGATTCCTCTGTGGTCATCACAAGACTGCCTGTTTCTCTTTCTCTTATAGAGATGGACTATGGAGGCATCCTTTAGCTCCTGAGGAATAACTTCCTGTTGCCTGAGCTTCTGTAACAAGACTGATCCCCCATCTTGTAGATTTCATCAGGGATGGAGTCAGAGCCTGGTGCTTTACTATTGGAGAGAAGCTTAATTGCTTTCTTAACCTCTGATTCCTTTGGAGGTTCTGCCAGGGAGGTATTAATGGCGACTTGCGGCATGCGGTCAATGACTTCGGTATTGATAGAGGAGGGCCTATTCAGGACATTGTTGAAGTGCTCGGCCCATTTTTCCAGGATGGCTTTCTTGTCAGTTAGCTGGGTGGACCCATCGGCACTGAGCAGTGGGGATGTTCCAGAAGACTGTGGCCCATAGATGGTCTTCAGCGCATCATAGAAATGCTTGGAGATGTTGCTATCAGCGTACTTCTGGATCTCATCTGCCTTTCTGCTAAGCCAAGAGTCATGCATCTCTCTGAGCTTTGCTTGCAACTTGCTTTTAATGGAGTTATAAGCTGCATCACTATATGCTGCAACCAGGTCACCAAGAACATAAGCACTGGCTCACTCTCTTGAGTAGCTAATCAAAA
The DNA here is from genome assembly GCF_019279795.1 of Protopterus annectens. NCBI lineage: Eukaryota > Metazoa > Chordata > Ceratodontiformes > Protopteridae > Protopterus > Protopterus annectens. Next base: position 1,216,155,848 of record NC_056743.1, read on the forward strand.
AAACTGAGCAAAACAAAAATCTGAATTCACTGCTATCAAATCCCTACATTTTACAACTTCAGTAACTGCATACTAATTTGGAGGAAAGTCAAGCCTGAAATTAGCCAAGTACTGGTCAAACAATGAGACTGGTTCATCATAAGGAGCCTAAACCAAAATCCAAATTTCCCCAAAGCACTGTCTGATTAACTAACTTCCTCAAGGCCACACATTAAGCAACTGGAAGTTTTGACTCTGTTTTTTCAGTTAGTGTTTGCTAGATTTTATTGCCTGTTAGAATTCCTGAATAGACAGTAATTGCAGTCGGGGGTAGTCTCATTCATTGATATTCTGTTACTGCCTATTTAAGTGGTACATTTTGGAATATTTTCTGCTTAAAACCTGAGCTTTGGCCGGCTAAGATCTAGCTGTATTCAACGGGACATATAAGAGAATTTAAGTACCTTTTATCTGCACTTTTTCAAATAATACAGCATTTTAATTGATTTATTTGTGTATGTTGCATTGAATATTAACTGAACTGGAAGTTTTGACTCTGTTTTTTCAGATAGTTCCCTACCCACCTTCCCTGGTTTAGTTTTGGTGTTAATCTTGGTGGCTTTGAAACTGCCCGCCCCTCTTGTAAATTTGTGTTTGGATACTCCTTCTGGGCCCATCTCATTTGCTCACTCAAATGGGTGCAGTGAGATCATATTCTGATTTCAGGCATTCCTACTGTGTACAAAGAGAGCATCGGGGGAAAAAAAAAAAAAGCTTGTTTCATGCCTTTCCTGTAAGTGGTCTAGACTGTTTGTAGGCTTCTGAGACCCCAAGCCTTTCTGTGTTGGAGGGAAGCCTTCTAGCTTAATTTTTTTCTTAGAACTAGCCAGTTTTCTAGTTTCAGCACTCAAATCTGTTTCTTTGAGTTCAGTTCTTGTTCAGAACTCATTATAATCACTAAATAAGCTGAAAATTACTACAGCACTCAACTTTCCTCACTTGTCTAGAGGAAAGCAGTTTTTAGTACTTAATAAATCACCTATCCAGGTATGTCTAAGGGTCAGCTCCCGGTGATTTCTCCTGTCTACCTGATGATGCTGGGCATCTTGGGGCAATGCAGCAATTGCCTCATGTACACAGACAACCCTCTCCTCCTTCCACCCAACACTACAACCTGTGAGAGATGCACTTATATAGCCAAACTGGAAGCAAAGCTCTCTTCACCCAAGACTGGACTTGACAGTCAAGAGGAGAAGGTAAACACTTGCACCACACCACACTCATCACATAGTCCCTCAAAACCTACACCACCAAAACACACACATAGAAACACAAAACACACACCAACATTTGCGGAGGCTTTCAATAAAAACCTGCCCAAGCATCAGGGATCTCCAAAGCAGAAACGCAAGCAAACTCCACCCCTCAGCACAACCCAAATGACACATAGTCCACAAACTCAGTGTGTCACTCAACCACAGTCCATAAGGCATAACGTACCCAACACTCTAGTCATAGGTGACTCTATAGTCAGGCACACTGATGTTCCACTCACCAGGCTAAACAAGGAGAAAGTTACTGTCAGCTGCCTGTCAGGTGCCAGGATCCACAACATAATGCACGCACTCAGGTCACTCCACAACAAGTACAAATATGACACTGTCATTGTCCATGTTGGTGTGAATGACCTGAGACATACCTCCCTGGACTACATGAAAAGAGACATGGAGGAGCTCTCCGATCTTGTAGTCCAGGCAGGTATGACCCTAGCCTTGAGTAGCATCCTGCCATCACTCAGAATGATACCACAGGACAAGGACAAAATGATTGACTTCAACAATTGGCTAAGCTTCTGGTGTCATTCTTAGGGGATCCAGTATTTGTCTGCCTGGGACGACATGATCGACAGACCACGATGCTTTGCCAGAGATGACCTGCACCTGTCGCCCTTGGGATTCCTGATACTGGCTAAGGCTCTTGCCACCCCTATAGTGTCTTTTTTAGGCAAGGTTCAAATGACAAATTCACCACCATAACAGGTACAAGCATAGCAAAATCTGAGGATAATGCTACTCAATGCTAGAAGTCTAAACCTCAAAATGCACTCACTCGAGGCACTCCTTAAAAGGGAGAACATCGACATCTGTGCAGTGACAGAGACCTGGTTCAAAGCTCCAGAGAGCACCCCCTGCATTACCAGGTTATAATTCATACCACACCTTTCGACCACCTAACCCAGAACAAAGCACTAAAGGTGGAGGCATGTCCATATTCATTAAGTATATCCACACCTCCAGGCTAGTTGCACAGCATAATGCATCCGAGATTATCCAAGTGCAACTAACTCTGGGCAAGACCGCAATCCAAATTGTAGCTTGCTACAGACCCTCCACCATGCCCCAGGATTCCCACTCCTCATTTATTGATACACTGGAAAGTATTAGGGTACAACCCAACACCCTAATAATGGGTGATGTCAACTACCCCACCATTAACTGGGAAAACTACTCATGTACCAACTCTTTTGCTCAACGTTTTCTGGAATTCATAAATTCCATCGCCTTGGATCAACTTATTCACACCCCCACCAGGGGCAGCAATATCCTAGACCTGGTCATTACCAACATGAGCAACTGATGTTCCACACCAGAGGTCAATTCCTCGTTGTTCAGATCCCACAAGCTAATCACCCTAGACATCCACATCCCGCCCCCACCCCCAATTAGGGAAACCACCATAAAAAACTTCTCCAAAGCCAACTTCACACTTTTTAAGACAGAAGTGGCAAACTTCATGACACCGATGCAGACAGACAATAGAGGTATGACTGCTGAATCTTACACAAATGTACTTTATAAGCACTTACATGAGTGCATGGATCATGCTATACCTAATAGAACCAAGATGCTATCCTCCAAAAAAAGGAAGCCAATCTGGTGGTCCTCTGCCATAAACAAACTACAACAGAAGAAAGAAACTGTTGCAAAAAATAGTAAAATCCCATGACTGGAGGAACTCCCTGGTCAACCTTAGTAAGAAGCTGAGATTCCTCATAAAATCCTCCAAAGCTAGTAATGAAAAAAAATTGCCACTGCCTCTAAAGACAACCACAAAGCATTCTATATGTCAAGAATCTCAATGGCAACACTCAGATCTGGTCTGAGTTACAGCACAATGGCACTAAATATACAGAAACAACTGATATTGCCAACATCCTGGCAGATAGGTTCAGTGCTAACTTTACCCCCCTCTCACCCCCTAGAGGGCCCATCTTTATACTAGAAGAATGCAAAGTTCCTGTAATCATGGCTGCACAGGTAAAAAACACACTCTCCAAAGCCAAGAACACAGCATCCATGAGACCTGACAATATCCTGCATTCTACACAAACTACAGAATGAACTGGCACCCTACCTAAGTACCATGTTCAATCATAGCCTCACCTCAGGCTTTGTGCCCACTGAATGGTGCACCGCGATGGTTATCCCACTCCACAAAGGGGGAGCCATGACGGACCCCAGAAACTAATGCCCCATTAGCCTGATGAGCCTGGTCTGCAAGGCCATGGAATGTATCATCATGGAACTCATAAACTAAGACATTGGTAATCTCCAAACTCTGGACCCTACCCAGTTTGGGTTTGTAAAAGGCAGATCATGTCTCCTAAACCTGATTGACTTCTTTGAAGTAGTCACCAAAGCCATAGATGAGGGTAAGGTGGTTCACACAGCCTATCTAAATCTCGCCAAGGCTTTCGACACCATCCCCCACTCTGGAATTATAGATAAGCTCACTAAACTAGGTATAAATCCCTATGTCACAAGATGGGTCCCAACTGGCTCACGGACAGAACCCACACTGTGAAAGTAGCAGACTCCAAATCCGACTTCAGACCAGTGACAAGTGGAGTACCACAGGGTTCAGTCCTAGGTCCTCTCCTGTTTGGTATCTACTTTTCTGAAGTACAGGTTTATGCAGAAGGTCTTTGGCTAACAAAGTTTGCAGATGACTGCAAACTAGGAGCCATAATCAAAACTCCTAACGATGTGGACATACTACAAAAGGGTCTCGCTGAGACAGATGCCTGGTGTCAAAGCCATGGCCTGAAGCTCAATGCCAAAAAGTGTATTGTCATCCCCTTTGGTAAAAACTCTGTTCCCATGAACTACCACATAAGTAGTAGTCTACTTAACACTGAAAGTGTGATAAGAGACCTTGGGACACAGGTGGACAGTAGTCTATCCTTTGATAATCACATTGCCACAGTGTTCAGGAAATCCTTCTACGTGGCTCACCTCATCACAAAAGGTTTCTCATCCAGAAAAAAAGGGGTCATTTTTCCCCTCTACTCATCACTCATTAGACCCATTATAGAGTACAACACCCCTTTTGGTATGTACCTCAGAAGACATCTACAACAACTGGAGAGGCACAGAAATACCTCACAAAGAGGATTACTGGCCTCAAACAGATGCCCTATGCAGACTGTCTCAAAAAACGCCAGCTTTACTCCGTTGATATTGCCTACTCAGAGGCGATCTCTGCCTAACATACAAAGCTATGTCAAACCCAGAGCTGTTGGACTTGCTCCACTTAAAGAAATCCCAATCCCTCCGAGCTACATGCTCTAGGGACCTAAACCTTGTCACCACAATAAACAGAACATGCTACAGGGATAGATTCCTGTCTCAGAGACTTTCCATACTCTGAAACAAACTACCTATCTATGTCAAACAGAGCTCCTCATTAGCACTCTTCAAGAAAAATCTTGATGATTGGCTGGGAAATAGGAAATTCACCCCAGGGATCACTTCTGTGGCTCTGCTCGACAGGGGCACAGGAAAATAATTTTCTTGGGTGGCGAAAGCCAGAGTACCTTTTTGACTAGGCTTATATAGGCCCTAGGGCTAATAGCCTAGTACCTACCTATGAACCTATGAACTTATAAATGAAGGCTGAGGGACTCAAACTCTGTACCACAGCAAGTAGCTCATTAACAGATCACAGCTTTAATCCTCTTCATAAACTGCCAATTGGAAAGTTAAGTCCAAGGAATGTCCAAATTTATGTGTTCCAGTAGGTTACCTGAATGAAGCCAAATCTCTCCATTAGTCCTAAGAGATCCACAACAAGCCATGGGTCTCATTATCTGCCCAGACATTAGAGTGATGTAAGATTAACCACCTGGAGATATGTGAACTATGCTAATGAGGAGGTCCAAAAACTCTTGCAAAAAAGTTCCAGGGTAAACTGGTAGGTGGTACAGTAGGGGAAATCTGTAACGTATTCCTGAAGAAGAAAAATCAAAAAAGTTAGATTCTGCAGCATCGACCTTGGTCAACTCCAAACTAGCTGAAAAACAAATATTTACTCTACAATCTGAGTATCACAGCTTGGGGTTGTGAATCACTTGAAACTTCAGTGTGACACAGAAACTCATGCATGGCCCTGAGTTCTCATCCATCCAGATTCTGTAATAAATGTCAGACTGACTATATGAACTGTGAAATATAATGCTTGGCTTATTCCTGATTGGCATGGTATTATATAATGCAGCCCCAGGCAAGTTAGTTGGGAGCAGCTTCTCCTTTCAGGCTGGAGATGTAAGCCTATTACCCAAGGTACTGGTATAACCAACGAAAAACCCAGCCCTCGTGCCAGTTCACCCTCATGTGGTACTGAAGAATCATAATCAGCAAAAAGCCACCCCGATCAGGGCAAGTAAGGAGGGAAGTCCTTTTAGCACTAGCCCTGTGGATCTTTGTCTCCTCAGTTCACGTATATGTATTCATGTTTTCAGGAGGCAAAGAGCAAAATGCAAGAAGAACTGACTGAAGGATCCTAAAATAGGAGAGGCTTTTTGCCAGCCAGGCAGGTATAATCACAAATTGTCAAACCGAAGAGCACAACAAATAAATGTACCAAGTAACAATATGTTAATTCCAACTAGTCAATATGAGCAAAGCAACCAATAGCAAAAGACAGTATTATTCTGATAAGCTGTCCTCTGAATGTTTTTTGTACCCCACAAAACACGGTATTATTCTGATAAACTGTCCTCTGAATGTTTTTGTGTACCCCACAAAACACAGTATTATTTTGATAAGCTGTCTTCTGAATGTTTTTGCGTACCCCACAAACCACAGTATTGTTCTTATAAGTTGTCCTCTGAATGTTTTTGCATACCCCACAAAACACAGTATTATTCTAATAAGCTGTCCTCTGAATGTTTTTGTGTACCCCACAAAACACAGTATTATTCTGATAAGCTGTCCTCTGAATGTTTTTTGTGCACTCCACAAAACACAGTGTTATTCTGATAAGCTGTCCTATGAATGTTTTTGTGTACCCCAGTAGCTGTTAAATAATCAGGGATATAACTAGGAATTATGGACTAGCAAGGTAATGGCTTTCACATCTAGTACACCAGAAAACAAACAGATGACATAAACAACTGTCATGGTATACCTTAGGCAATATACAATTAAATTCTAGAAAATATAGGCAGATTATTCACATAATGTGCTTGTGTTACAGTCCGCTGACTTCAGAATGCCCTAGTTATATGATCCAGCTTGCTTACTGTAGTTCCAAAAATCACTGGCCCAATGCAAGGGCTAAGATTTCCACACAAGGCTATAGAACTCTTTAAAGCATCACTTTGAGATCCGAAAAGCAAGAGACTCCACACAATCCAACTGGACTTAATGAGTGGCAAGCAGATGCCAATCAATACCCATGTGCATTGATCCCAAATACATATCACTCTGGATGGTCAACAAAATAAAAAAACTGCAGACCAGCCACTGGCACAAATAATCCCCTAAATTGATGGTCAAAGTAGTAAACTTTGACATAAAGTAGCCAATCATAAACTAAATCAGTAGATGGAATAACCAAAACAGTAAAGTAATCACTAACCAACTTCCTCAGCCACAGGCCAGAAGCTGCCTTAGCCAAGTTTCCCCAGGCTTCCTTTAAAAATAACGTAATAAAGAAATTATCAACAGTTTAACCAGGACAGTCTGTAGATCAAAATCATAATTAATAATACTCAAACCTTAGTACCTTGGCCAAGAAAACAGACAAAACAGCTGCAACACAATTATATAGTTGCATACAGTTATAATGACAATCAGCTGAAAGTCAGAAAAAGTCCATAAATCAATATTCCATATTAACAATTAGCATGCAAAGAACATCCACAAAGTCAGTATCTCACAACAGCAATTGCTTACCACTACTTCCGCTAAACAGTGGCAATGGTCCAAGCAAAAGATATCCAACAGAAGAATTCTACAAAGAAGATCAGGAGCAAACAGTATGTTCTAGTTCAGGAAGAAACAAACAGCACTCACAAGTGAAGCATAATCGATATACTGCAATATTTAAAATTTAAAATCCTAACTGGAACAAATAATATAAGAATGGTACAACTTAAATCTTAGACTTATAAATACATTAATTCAAAGAAATGCAAATAAAACTCTGCTTTATCTCTCACTAAGGTTAAAAGTATATTAAATTCACTTCACCCACCATTTGCCACCACCTTTTTAGTCCTCATACTAGACAGTGCACAAGCTCGCCAGGTGCTAATCACATACGAGTGCAAAGACATGCAAGTCTTTATGTTTCACTCATGTACCTGGTGATGTGCGTTGCAGCTCCTACCATGCTACTGGTGATGTGCGCTGTGGCTCCCCTATGTCCTTTTTGATGTGCATTGTAGCCCCTCCCATATCCCTTTTGATGAGCATTGTAGCTCCTCCCATGTCGTTGGTGATGTGTGGTGCAGCTTCGCCTATTTTTCATTCTCTTGTACACCACCTACAGCAGTGTTTATGCCACTCTGATATCATGCAAACCTCTACAAAAGTCATACATTGTGTATTATGGCACAAGTCAGGGAAATTTGTGCAGCATTGTACATAATATCAAAAAGAATGCAGAATATTAAGTAAGAGTACATTCATGAGAGAAAAAGCTTTACAGTAGTTTATATAAGCATCATATAGAAATGGAGTGTTGCATGTGGTGGTGCTGCGGTAGCGTTGTCGCCTCACAGTAAGATGCTGTCCGGTTCGATTCTCAGCTAGAGCATCTTCTGTGTGGAGACATGCGTGAATGGGAGTACCTTCGTTGAAGGTTGTGCATCAGGCCTGGCAAGCCAGTACATAAAAATCAACTGCCAATCATTAGCGGACCGGAGTTCCGCTGTAGTGACCCCTAACCGGGAAAAGCCAAAAGACACAAACAAATAGAAATGGAGTGTTTGCATAGTTATATAGTGTTGATTATTCATTAGAAACAGACACAGGCTTGTATACAGCAGAGAGAGAGAGAGATAATAACATTGCAAAAGAAACTATAATGTTACCTATGACTTCTAATGACTAAAATAATGAAAAGAAGAGGTAGCTTAACTATGGAAATATTAGAATGGGGAAGTAGTTGATAATGTAATATAGTATGATATGTGAATGCATTATCGCATTTAAGATTGAGAAGTAAAGTAATTGGGAAAGTGAGAATGGTTGGGTCTACTTGGACTTTTATAAAGAGTGATAGTTTGGGATAGATGAGGAGAGATAGTGAATAAACTGTGATGTGGCAGTGTGATAATGTCTGATCTAAATAGAGAGAAGAAGAGACTGAGTCTTGCCACTTGGAGCCTGTGACTGATATAATTTATGTAATCAAAGATACACCTTGTGGGACTGATGGAGAAAAAGAAGCATGGCCACAAAGGTTATTCTAGCCAGGAGCTGAGCAGGAGCAGATCCAACGTTTGCTTAGATATTGTTTTAATAGTAACTTAAAGGTATATGTCTTGTCTGTCTATTTTATTTGCAGTGGAATAGAGTTCCATATTTTCTGTGACTTGGTGGGAGTATAGAAAATCCCAGAATTAATTTCTTGTTTTGGACATATAGGGGAGAGATTTGTAACTTGACTGCAGGAGTCTAGAATTGGAGTGTGCTTGAAACATATTTTTCAACGATTGGCATTTTCATGGAAATTAATTAAGTTGTGGATTAGCATCAGCTGTAAGTATGTAAGGCAGTGGGGCAGCTCTAGTCAGTGTAAATCTCTAAGGGCTATGTAGTGGTGTGATTTTAGTGGGGTATTTGCTGCAGAATTGGGTATTTTATTGTAACATGCATCAAGTTTAATTTTCAGGGTGTTATTGAGATTTGTAAAGATGGGAGATGCATATAAAAAGGATGGAAGTAGGTATTTATGCTTCTGCCTGCTTCTACACAATGCTATAATTCTGACTACTCTGCCTTCAGTCAAATTTTGCAATACAATAGTTATATGACAATTATTTGGCAACAGATGCACAGAACCCACTTTTGTTGTACTTATTACATTTAAATACAAAAGAGGTAGCATTCTATGGTGTCATGGCTCTTCATACCACCTATGGCAGGATAAAAGCAGGTACAAAAATACAAAATATAATTTTGCTATGAGGTTATGATTTACCATACCACCTATGCAGAGTGAGCCCCACAAAATTATTTACTACAATAGCCAAGGTTGTTGAGATCAGATAAACTTGAATTTCTGACAGCAGGAATTTGTAGCTAAAGAAGACACTTCTAACGTGACAGATAGCAGTCTATGTTTTGGTTGCTAGTTATACTGCTCATTATATTTTATAATATCCCTGAATCAAGGCTACAGTGAAGACCCAATCAATTACATTGCATTATTCCTTTATAATATCCCTGAATCAAGGATACATTGAAGACTCCATCATTTACATTGCATTATTCCTTTATAATATCCCTGACTCAAGGATACATTGAATACTCCATCATTTACATTGCATTATTCCTTTATAATGTTCCTGAATCAAAGCTACATTGAAGACCCCATCACTTACATTGTATTATTCATTTATAATATCCCTGAATCAAGGCTACATTGAAGACTCCATCATTTACATTGCATTATTCCTTTATAATGTTCATGAATCAAGGATACATTGAAGATCCCATCACTTACATTGTGTTATTCCTTTATAATATCCCGAATCAAGGCTACATTGAAGACTCCATCACTTACACTATGTTATTCATTTATAATGCTCCTTAATCAAGGCTACACTGAAGACTCCATCACTTACATTGTGTTATTCCTTTATAATATCCATGAATCAAGTCTACATTGAAGACCCCATCACTTACATTGTGTTATTCCTTTATAATGCTCCTGAATCAAGGATACATTGAAGACCCCATCATTTACATTGCATTATTCAACTATAATGCTCCTGAATCAAGGATACATTGAAGACTTCATCATTTGCATTGCATTATTCCTTTATAATGCTCCTGAATCAAAGATACATTGAAGACCCCATCATTTACATTGCATTATTCAATTATAATGCTCCAGAATCAAGGATACATTGAAGACCCCATTATTTACATTGCTTTATTCCTTTATAATGCTCCTTAATCAAGGATACATTGAAGACCCCATCATTTACATTGCATTATTCCTTTATAATGTTCCTGAATCAAGGCTACATTGAAGACTCCATCACTTACATTCCATTATTCCTTTATAATGTTCCTGAATCAAGGATGCATTGAAGACCCTATCATTTACATTGCATTATTCCTTTATAATGTTCCTGAATCAGGTCTACATTGAAAACCCCATCATTTACATTGCGTTATTCCTTTATAATGTTCCTGAATCAAGGATACATTGAACACCCCATCATTTACATTATGTTATTCCTCCTTTACATTTTGTCACCTGTTCTTATGAAACTATGATTTTGTTTAGCTTTTCCCAACATTTCTCTGGTTCATGAATCACGCCTATATCATGCAATGGCTTATCTGTTATATACAACCTTATGCATGATTTGTTGAATTGTACAATCCATTTTTTGTTCATGAATCAAACCTAGTCTTCATCACTAAATATATTGCATACTATCTGTATCCCTATTATTGTATTCAAATAAGAAAAAAAAATTCTTTTTCTTTTTCTTAATTATGATTTGTGAAAGCCAGTGCTATGATTTATATCATGCCCACAATAAGACACTAGAATGAATTTCAGCATTTACAGCCATTAAAATGAAGACTGCATGGTTCATAATCAGTCCTCATTACACAGTTGCCCTACAGATACGGATACTCAGATGAATGTAGAATATATGTAAAGTACTAAAAGTTATAACATACTGACATGGCAGAAATTTCATGTTTGCCTAATGGAGGAAAATGCGGTTAATTGTGGTGAAACATCTAATCTGAAGAGTTTAAACTAGGGCCTTCCAGCATGAATATAAATGGTGATGGGGGCATCACTGGTCTAACCAGAACTGCTTCTGGTATACATAAAGGCTATATAAGCAATGACCTAAAGTTATTTTGTTTTAATTCAGCTTAGTCTGTTAACCAGTTTAATCTATTACCCAGGGTATAATACTCATGACAAATTACCTTTTTCAGGCTCAGCTTGAAGCATACAAAAGAGAGCAACATATATCAAATAATTACAATTTACATTTAATAAAAGAGGCAGTCAGTTATTATCTGCCATAGACAGGATGATTTAGACAAACGACGGCACCAGAAATGGAGATGCTGATTCATGATTTGTTGTAAACTTATTTACCTAAGGTACTGGTATGGTTAGAGCACCTGGAGTTGAGGTAGAGTACTTCTAAGTACAAAGGTAATAATGTACTTTATATATTCACACTGGTAGCATATCTGAGTAACACAGTACTTGAAATGTCTTAACAAGGTGTGTGGCACTCTCTGCATGGTACAGGATGATGAAAATTATTGCCAGCAATAAACTCAGATGCAGAACAAGAAAATCCCTTTCAGTCATAAAAAAACAATTCTACTTCTCTTCATATCAGGGCTTAGTAAACATTTAGAATACATCAAGTAAGTTGGCACTCCATAATGAAGATGTCCAATTGTTGGCAGTATTGCAGAGTAAAACTGTATATTTTATCGCTGGACTGATATATGGTAAACTGTATGAGACAAGGAAGAAAAGACCACTTACATATCTCTTCCGAGACAAGAAGGAACTGAGAAAGAGAATGGAAACCTTTCATTACCTGAAAGAAAGAAATAATGCAAAGATATGTGATCTTTCATTTGAATACTGATAAAATACACAATCTTATAATATCAAATAGCTGAAAGACATTTAGGAAGGGAAAAAGTACTTTTTTTTTCACAGAAAGGGAGGTATGCAAGTGGATCCCTCATCTAAAGTAAGCCGTAACCTGTATGGCCACAGGTAGCAGGGATGATATGAAATACAGAGACTGAAGAGAACATTTTAAGAAGGAGAGCCAGCTTCAACATAAAGCTACTAACATCATCATGCAGCCCAGACCTCTGTGAGGACTGTTTCTACTGCCTTTTCCATTTAAGTTCTGTTTATGCTTTGCTGACTTTTAGGTTGCTGAACGGCTGATGTCCATTTATAATGGATGATACACAACATCCAGACATATAATTAACTATAATTCCCCCTTCCTGATTCTATGAGAATAAAATGGGGAAGGGACTAAGGCTCAGTGATGAAGGAAAGGGAAAAAAATAAAACAAGTGAACATATTCCAAATATTCCTTCACTGTGGTAGTAGCTACTCAGTAATGTGCCTGAAGAAGAAGTTACAGAAATGCTTTTCCTAAGATTTCCATAGAGCTGAGGTCAGAAAAAGTAGATTTGTGCCACTTAAATTTCTTCAGAGTGGGCTTCAGATATAAAAATGCACGTACCCAGAGAGTTATCATCTATACCTGCAAGTTTAGTATACTTAAATGTCTGACATCCTTCTAACTGCTTTTACTGTATCTCTTCTTCTTCTTCTTTTTTTCTACTTCATAAAGCAGGGCAAAATGCACAGTAATGTTTATATCAGCAGTTATGAAACCAGAAACAACTATTACCCTATGATGCCCTCTGCACAAAAGGGAAAGCAGAAATGGAACTTCTCAGGCTTTCTCCACTGGTAGGTAAAATCAGTAGATACTCTGCCATTTGCAGACCAAAGTCTATATGCACAAAGGATGGAGAATGACCCCGCAACATTTCAGTAATATATGTAGCTTTTCCTATCTAAGAGAGATCTATCCAGTATTTAGTTTAGCTGGGAATCTGACCAAGAAGCTTTCATCTAGTTAAGAGACTAGATCAGAGTCATGGAGTATGCAATCTTACATCATGGGGCTCCAGTCAACAGAATGCTGTACAGTCACAGCGTGTAGCTATTAGCACGGTGTTGTGATGCCATTCACAGGTGTTTGAATGAGTGCAGTATAATTTTCTTAAGAAATGAAAACCTCACAGGCAAAAGCTTGAAACAGGACAGTGCAGCTTAAATAAGGCAGTGAATGAAATGATATGTGTATGTGTGTGCACCCACTGGTAATGTTTGAGCTCCTAATGTTACAACAACATGAATAAATAATGTGCTTGTAAACTGTCTAAAGACAAAGAGTCTTTGTGTGTATGCGTGTGTGTGTGTGTGTGTGTGTGTGTGTGTGTGTGTGTGTGTGTGTGTGTGTGTGTGTGTGTGTGTGTGTGTGTGTGTACACATGCCTGCAGTGCAGGTAGAGTTTCCTATTTATGGTCGAGAAAGAAGTTTGACTGCAACTGCTTGAGCTGAACGCATTAATGCAAGGGGAAAAGTGGGTGGGACATTGGCTGCTGTATTTCATGTAAAGCAACTTGAAAAGAGAGAGACCTTTTTTTGTCAGTGAGAGAGTGTGTATGTAACAGAAATCACTGATGATGTAAAAGAGAAAGAGAGAGAGAGAGACATAAGAAGCAGTGAGAGAAAAGGGGTGGGTGTTAGTGAGAGAGAGACAAGTGCAAGGAAGCGTGGAATGGAACGCATCACATTTCTTCAATGATCCCAGAGCTGTCTGACTCAGCAGAGGCATGTTCTTCTTCCTCCGAGATAACAACAGGATGAGCACAGAGCCTGTTGACAATTACCGCCGAACCACCAAGAAGTCCCTGAAAAGGAGGCATGACAAGAAACAAGGCAGTGTCACAAAGGGGGAGCAAGGAGGAAGCCTGAAAAGGCGATCTCACGGGCATACCAATCCACCATTGACACCCATGTCTTCACAGGCCAGAGGGAGAGGTGAAGGAGCTCCAGGAGGTGGAGAGGAGAACCCAGCTAGGCAGCAGACAAAAAGCAAGGAGGGATTATGGCAGGATATTAGGGTGGGGCCCCTAAGAAGGTCTTCTGAATCAAGCAGAAGAAGTTTGCTAAATCAAATGTCAGCCTCCTACAAGCCTTCAACATCCCTAGAGGATGAGGAGGATGAGGAAGAAGAAGATGAAGAAGATTGTGAAGAAGATGAAGAAGAACAGCAAGATGAAGATGAGGAAGAGGAGGAGGAGGAGGAAGAGGAAGATGAGGAAGATGAGCAGCTAATCTTTAACCGTAAAGAGCTGTTCCCCATCCTGAATGCTGTTTTTGGCCAGGTAAATTTATCATCTTCATAGTTTTTTTTTTCATATCTCAGTGATCTGAGCATGTTCTCCATAGTTCTTAAGGGGGAAAAGTATTCAAGTTCGTAGTGAATACAAATGATTGTACATCTATCAGCAACATCAACTACAGTTAAATGTTTAAATTTAAGGGTTTGCATGATGGTTGGGTCCATTTCTGCCTACATGAATTGTCCCTGATTGTGCTCTAACACTGCCTTACTGATTGTTTTTTGTTTTATTAATTTGATGATGACTGGAAAATATTTATTAATCCAAGTTTTGTTTTCCAGGTGTAACACAGGAGAGAAGGAGGGAGTATTTAGAAAGAAAATAGTATTGACAATTCTAGAATGGCATTACTAGAGTTAAGATAATCTAGTTCATGTGTATTTCCCGTCTTGGAGACAAGTATGTCCAGGCACCATACATTGTTTTCCCTGCTTTTTGTTGCTATGGAAATGTATTTGGTCAGCCACTTGTGCAACAGTTTTTTGAGTAGCTCTCTCATTTAATATAAGCTGTTACATCTTATATATATAAATGTGTGTGTGTGTGTGTGTGTGTGTGTGTGTGTGTGTGTGTGTGTGTGTGTGTGTGTGTGTGTGTGTGTGTGTGTGTGTGTGTGCATTTTTCCCACTATAGTGTCCATGCTTCTTAGCTTATCAGCATTAAAAATCACAGAGGTGTTTTTTAACAATCATAGCAGATAACCGAACAAAGAGCTCCCTTATTTTATACAGTATTAAGTATTTTATTAGTACTACTACTGTTGGGGCAACACAAGAATCCACAGAGTGGTGCTCACAATTAGTGCTAAGTTTATTAAGACCATGTTCTGTTTAAATCAAGCATCTTGAGAAATATGCTCTAATGTACTTTAAAAACTGTCATTGATGGACACCGTTTTCCTCCATCTTTTAGAGTTGTTTTTTTAATGGGATCATTAACTATGTTTTTGTGTAAAGTTATACATTATAATAACAGACACTGTCATGTGGGGGAACTGGGTTCACATCTCATAGACCCAAAATGTAAGTTGTAACAAGCACTGATCTTTGAATTTCTCAGTGTCCTCACAATGTATGTGTACAGGTCCTCTGACTTAGGACAACTTTTGTTTCCAAAGATTATAAAAAGTAAAAAACATTAACCATATTGTTGCTCATATAGCTTCACACCATTACACCATTGTTTTTAGCACGGTGCAATGCTATATATATTGTTGCTTACACAGCATTGCATCATGCTGAAAATAATGCTGTGTCACCTGGGGGGAGGGGGGGGGGGCAGACAGCTATAGACAGCACTGATGCCAAACAATGAACCTGAGTTTCCAGGCTCTGCTTTATCTGTCTCTGGTATCTGTGAGTCAGAATGCCAGAACCACTTCTTCACTGATTACAACACTGTCTCCAGTATCTGAGATTCAGAATATAAAAAACAGTTATCCCCAGTGACTCTGATTACAGCATTCTAGAATTTGGACTGAGTACTAGAAAAATATGAATTTACATGAAGTTTTCAATTTTAACCCAGAACTTGTATGTCTTATATGTAATACTTACAAAGCAGTCAGTTTGTTTTACTGAGTACACTGCATGTCTAACCTGTTTTAATTCTATAACAGAATTGACCCAGGTGCACTATTTGGTGAAGTGACTTACTCAGAGATACTCAGTAGGCAAATAGAGCTGTAAGGAATCACACACTGTACCTTTTGTTTACAAGAAGCATCTCATTAACATCTCCGAACCTTAAGTCTCTGTTAGAGTCATGGTAATATCCAGAAACTGCACAATCACGGTTGTAATTCTAGGATTTTTAACTCATGAAAATGGAATTTAATTTTTTCCAAGAATCATAAATCAGTGCCCCCATTTGTAGACCTTGGATTTAGTGGCTGGATGCTACATCTGACACCAGAGTTTTTGCATACCACCCTAGTAGGTCTATATGGCAAGCTCACTGGTTACAGCTGACATCAGGCAAAACTGCATGCACTGTATGATGCTAGCAATAGAAAGACAGCTGCAGCAAAAGTTATAGTAGAAATATATATGCTTTACATTAATCAGAGATATACTGAATGGATAGTCGTACATGTCATAGTTTAACGAGATGTAATCCCACTACCACTGCAGTTGCAGAAAAAAACAATCTGAATAATCCATCGCTTTGTGTTTCATCAAGGACTAGTTGATCAAATTGTAACTGCCTTATCACAGTTTGTCGAGATTACCATTTGTATAAGACTGGTGTGGTATTCCAGGGAGTTCCTGCATTCCCAACTCTTCTGCAATTGTGAAGCTACATATATAAGCTCAGGGGTGATGAATCTTGTCCCCCCACATGCATATGGGGTTGGGGTGGAGAAATGCTTCTCCCCTTAAAAATGCTTTTTTTTGTATACAAGTAGTATAAATATAAGTTTTGTATCTCAGTCAGTTGTGACTGACCAGTTTTTTTACTATTAATCATGTTTTGATCATTCATAAAGAAGGCCCTATAGGCAAAGCAGGATGACAATTCTGCATGTCAGGTAGTGCATTTTCATTCAAGAATCCAGAGTAGTAAGAGCACCAAGAACAAAACTTAATATCCTCAACACACAGCATTATAAACTCATCAATTCGCTCGTTCCTGTGTTGAGGCTCAAAAGCCTTTCAAATTTATAGTCCTTCAAACTGCAGACATTTCAATTTTCCTCAACCCGGGTATTTAAATATATTTTGAATAAAGTTAGATTTGCTGAATGTCTACTGCTAGGAGATAGTTCTCAAGTCTTGTAACTGCTTGTGTTAGAAATGTGTTCTTTTTGCCAGTGTTATTCAATTAAATAGCAAAATGAGTATTACCTTACTTAACTATCCTGTGATAGGAGTGAATTACTAGACATAGCATCAATGTGGTGGAATTAAAATGTGTATGAACTGATTAACTCTTTGGTAACAGCATCACTTTCATAGTATACTTAAACACTGCATTTCAAACTCACAATCTCTGCGTGAGCTTGAATCAACACGCCTTTACATTGAAACAGCAGTATTCAAATACACTCTTAGTGTGGTGGGCTCAACAAAGCAAAGACATGCTGCCCTATCATCTTGGCCTCTGTTCAATACTGTCTTCTATTTCAGTGCTAATGACAGGGCTTAGAACATTAGCCAAGGCTAGAAAAAAGGTTAGATATGACTGCTGAAAACCTTTGAATCACGTGTTTCTTTCAATCTGAGTTATGGGTTCATAGGTTCATAGGTATGTATTCGGCTAGGCCATTTTAAGCTTAGGCAGTTTCCTTTCGGTGCTCAAATTAACCTACTCATTTGGTGTTATACTGGCCTTACCCACCCCATGGTCGATAATAATATATTAACTCTAGTGAGAGTAACTGGGATCATACCATAGCTAATGTGAAATCATTTGTGTTATTCAGGGGAGCCCACTACCAACAATTGTTGGCTTTCAGGGGTGAGCCAGAACCACCAATATACTTCGACTTGCTAAAAGAGTAACACTATCTGGAAGTGGCGTGAGGGAACCAAACCCAGGACTGTAAACTGAAGCTTGTTAGCCAATCACAGAATTAACAATGTGTGCAACATCAGCCTGATGCACCTGTGGGATCCAATGCAAATAATCTGACACCCACAATAAGACAGAAGGGAATATGTTTCTCTCTGTTTGGGTTGTACGATTTTATTGAAATGTCTTTTTGGATGAAGTATGTCCCAGAAACTTTCCAGGGGGCTGGGAAATCACATCCTAACAGGAGCTGAAGAATACCCTTGCCTTAATAAATTATATTTCTATTTTAATCAGTCCTGACAAGAACAGGTGCAACATGTCATAGAGGTGCTAAGCACATTAAAAAGGAACAGGTTGACAACTTGTATTTTGTATCTGCTGATGGCATTACACATTTAAAATCAGTGATGCATGTTACCTTTTCTGGGGATTTAACTATACCAGTAAATGTGCAGTAAATGTCCATGGGTTGGTATGTTGTTGTTGCCTACCTCTTCTCTGCACAGGGCATTGTTTAGCCTTGCACATCATGATAAGTCATGAGGTAAATAAAACAGAAGTCACTAAATGACATTTGGTTGAATAAAAATAACTGCCAACCAGACTAATGATAGAAAAGTGATTTTTGTTGCACAACCCAGTGTGATCTCTGAAGTCTATTTAAAAAGCAGGAGTGGAAACAGTGCCACCTATAGGTAGGGGCAGGTGTGTTGTTCTCTTTCTTTCTTCAGCAATTTAGTTTCAGTAAGGACTAGTCAGTGAAAAGTCATTAATTAGTTTTCACTTCATCCACTCATGCCTGAAGCTGCACCATGTATGCTGCACTGTGGCAGGTAAATAACTTCACTGTGAAATGGACACCGTCTGACATTTATATCACATTCCATAGTGCTCTGCACTCATACCATCTGACATTTATATCACATTCCATAGTGCTCTGCACTCACACCATCTGACATTTATATCACATTCCATAGTGCTCTGCACTCACACCATATAACATTTATATCACATTCCATAGTGCTCTGCACTCACACCATCTGACATTTATATCACATTTCATAGTTTTCTGCACTCACACCATCTTGACATTTATACCACATTTCATAGTGCTCTGCACTCACAGTTTTTCCACATACCTGTCTTTTGTCACTCTCTTCTTGTCCATACTCTAAAACAATAATTCCTGCTATGGCAGAATTTGTGTGTAACTTTTTTCTGCCACTTGGAGGAGACACCTTGCTCTTTTACTGTCAAGTGATACTTAATGCTGTGCTGCAATGGAAAGCAGGGCCTTACTAGTCGTAGAAGACATGTTTTTGGTTTTGAAACATACAAACAGAATCAATAACAGAAACAATTTTAATTTTTATGAGCTGAGGGAAATGCATGACAATGCCAAACCAGATTCAATCCTGCCATGTGCATCAGAGGCTGAACTAGATATAATAACAGCTACGATATGGCTAAGTTTTGAAAGGCTACTTCCTATAGTCTGCTGTTCATCACCCCAAACTCTTACAGATGAAGACAGAGTTTCTTGTATCCCTATATTGGCACTGCACCTTGAGGAAAGAGAAGAGGCTAAACAGTGATATCTACTGGGAGTTTGTTATGCAAATTAACTTGTGAAGGTGCTCATGATGTTCTATGCTGTTCAAGCTTGGCCACAGAACCTGTGACTTAAAAGTGGCTTGTGGAATAATGCCACACTACTAGTACTGCAGTGAGCTGTCAGTGGCATAGTGAACCTCATGCTACTATCAACAAACTGTTACATGGAGGTAAGGCACAGGGAATTACAGCATGCTGATGCTGTAAAGATTAAATGGGGTCACTGTTCCTGAAATCTAAAAGAGATCAATGTTCTGCAGAAAACAGGGAAAATATTCCTTCCCTGAAGTTTAAAGACATCGGGGTTAATTAAAGCAAGTATGGATGAAAGTAAGTACAGCCCTGCATCGGGAGTGTGGAGTTTTTGATTCACAGAATCATATATGCCACGGTGGTGCAGCGGTAGCGTTGTCGCCTCACAGCAAGAGGTTCTCCCGTTTGATTCTCGGCTGGAGCACCTTCTGTGTGGAGTCTGCATGTCCTCCCTGCGGTTGAGTGGCGTTCGAAAGACATGTGTGAATGGGTGTGCCTTCATTGAAGGTTGGGCGCAGGCTGGCACCTCAGCACCGTAAAAATCTACTGCCAATCATTAGTGGACCAGAGTTCTGCTGTGGTGACCCCTAAACGGGAAAAGCCGAAAGAAGTACAAACGAAAAGAATCATAGGATCATATGAGGTTACTAAGCTAATGGCCATAGGGCGCATTCAAGCCTAGCCAAGTTTTACCCTTCTTTCCATGATCAGCACCTATCGCCCCTGTCCAAGGGGGACACAGGTGGAACCATTGGGGTGAATTTACGGTAACCCATCCAATCATCCAGGCTGTGTTTGAAAAGGGCCATTGAGGTGCTCTGCTTGCCACAAAATGGGAGTCTGTTCCAAAAGTGTGGTAAGCTCTGGGAGTCAAATCCGTCTCTCTAGCCAGTCCTATTAATGTCACATACCTAAGGCCTTTAGAGTGAGTAACCCATGTACCATTTGACTTACGGATGTGCAGCATTTCCAATAAAGCAGTGTCAAAGATTACCTTATATGCAAGACAGAGATCACCTCTGAGTAGTCTGTATGAAACAGAATAAAATGACAGTGATTTCAGATGATCCTCATAGGACAGATGTTGAAGACCTTGAATTTTCCTTGTGAGGAACCTTTGTTGTCTCTCCAATCGCTGCAGGTGCTTGGAAAGGTACATACCAAAAGGGGCATTCTACTCAATTATTGGCCTGATGGGGGAAGAGTACATTGAGGTTATAACTTTTTTTTTCTATAGGCAATGCCCTTACTTATGAGGTGAACAATATAGAATGCCCTTTACCA
Organism: Protopterus annectens; assembly: GCF_019279795.1. Lineage (NCBI taxonomy): Eukaryota > Metazoa > Chordata > Ceratodontiformes > Protopteridae > Protopterus > Protopterus annectens. The sequence continues at coordinate 1,216,176,797 of NC_056743.1, forward strand.
CTGTGGAGACATGGTGATCAATGGTAAAGTTGTGCCCAGGTCTCTCACTACTGAGTGTGCACTCAAGGTGTTGTTATTGATGTGCTAGTTAGCAGGAACACCCCTCTTACCTAAAGGGATGATAATACATTTTTTTCATTGAGGTGAAGGCCATAACCTTGGCACCAGTCATTTGTTTCTGTAAGACCCTCTTGTAGGATGTTTACATTGTTTGCAGATTCTATGACTGCTCTCAGTTTGCAGTCATCAGCAAACTTTGTCAGTCACAGACCTTTAGTTTTAGCTTGTTCTTTGGAGAAATAGATTCCAAACAGTAGAGGTCCCAAGACTGATCCTTGTGGAACACCACTGCTTACAGGTCTGCTGTTAGAGGTGGAATCCCCTATTTTGACTATATGGGTTCTATCAGTGAGCCAGTTAGCAACCCATCTAATGATATAAGGGCTGATACCTTTGACTTTGTCATTGATTCCATAAACAATTAGTTTTAAAACTGAATACTATTTCAGACATCTGAATTTGTATGGAAAAAAAAAACATTTTAGCTTGTCTATTTCAGATTACTGTCCAGCAACTACCATGGCATACTCAGAGCTAAAACATATGAAAGAGAGGAAAACAAATAAGAAAAGCAGTGTTAGATGATAAGCTTTGCTTATATAATGGAGTGATTCCTGTCTTTCCTTCAGTTCTAACCCAAATGACTGAAGATGTGTAACAATCTAATGTAACTGATGGCTATTCTAGGGAATAACAATACAGTGCTGCCTGAATCTTCACTAACAGAGCAAACCCTTCATCACCCTAAATACCTGCCATTGAAGGCATAGCTTCTTGTAACCCCCATGCAGGAAGCCTTAGCCGTACTTCACTCCTAAATACCTGTACTACCATTTAGCATGTCACAGAAGGCTGTATGTAATTTAGGGAACAACTCAGTCAATTACACCTTTGGCTTATTCATTTCACAAAATTAGTCTCAAGTAAGTCATTACTGACCAGTCCATGAGCAAACATAATAGATTCGCCTTAGCTATGGTCAGAAGCCTATACTGTCCTTGGACATCATTTTTTGGTGTGTAATTTTTGAATTTTGCTAAAATATGACATCTTTACTGTTTACATGTGTTTTTCTGTTAGAGCCACTGCTCAGTAAAGCTGTTTACACTCCATTTATTGAATAGAATACTACAGTATTTTTCAAAGACAGGTTTCTTGAGCCAGAACATCCAAAGAACAATGAAAATAACTTTGGAGGCTACTGGGGACAAAACCACATGCTGCTGCTGTACAAGGGATTTTTCTTCTTGCAGCCCCCTTATCATAATTATTGCCTCTGAGTCACTACAAATTAGAAGTATTGAGCATCACGCCATCCCCCATTCAGATATTTGGGCTTGAAACACTAATCATCAAAACAAGCTTCATATTATAGTAAATATCCCAGCCACAGCAGCAATAATAGTGACACAGGCCTGGTGCACTTATTGATGGGCTATGTTTGAGTCTCAGCATATCAAATATCTGCCATTTTCTTGACGCACAGAGAAAGGTGGAGAGGTGGCCATTTGGTGAAAGTAGAAGAAAATGGGAAGAAAACTAAGGGCATTAGGGGCAAGACAGAGTGATAAATGCAATGGAGTGCAGGGCTACAGCACTGCATGCCCAGAGATTCTCATGGTAAAGAAATGTCCCATTACTGTGCTGTTTAATTATGAGCTAAGAGAAAGTTCCATACAGTATAAAAACTTATAATCAGGTCTGTCCAATCACAGCCATTTGTTATGAGTTGTAGACTGAATTTTCACTTATCGAGGTTTGCTTCACTTTGTTTTCAAGGTAAATTTCTTGATGTCCATGTCTCAAATCCATAGTTTATTTATTTATTTTATTTTACATTTGATTACTGGGAAAGTCAGAGTGGACAAATGTCCTTTTTCAGCGGAGGCCTGGGGAGAAAAGCTCCACATAGTACGTACAGTTTATAAACATTTCATTAGACTTGACAACACAGTGTGATACAAATACTAGATAACAGAGTTTAAACAATCAGGAACCTATATGTTAACTAAGAAATCAATTATAATACAAGAACATATGGTAGTGAAACATAGCTAATACAACATGAAATCTTTAACAATTTCTATAAAGAATCAGCAAATTAAATAAAGTGCAAGTAGGCACAGAATACAGAAATGAGAAACAATTACAGTATGCAACTTTTGTGTAAGACTTGCACGGGTATTTTTAGGTTAACTGTTCTTGTTTGTCATCAGCGCTAACTGACCTATAGCAAGTGTGATGTTAGTATCAATGAAGTACAGGTATTAGTATTGTCAGTGTGACGACTTTGCCCTGGCCCAGCAATCAAGGAGCCTCAATCCTCAGCACTAACACCAGGGAGGTCCTATAAGGGGCCTAACTGATAGGCCATTGGGGTCCTGTATCTACCTGTTGCTGCACCAGGTGGGTACTCCCTGGTTTCCCGGTGAACATGCCCCCAAACTCCTGCAGCACTGCTTGGATTTCTCAAACTTGGGTAGGAGATAGTTGCTGGGGCATTGCTACCCCTTCCACCGAGGTGTCAGCCCAAGCCACACTGAGGAGATCAGTCACAAGATCTCTATCAGACTCCTCCTGCAACCCACTGCAAATGCTCAGCACAAGGGCCTCCCTCTCATGGTAAGATTTCATCATGTTAACATGGTAGAATTTGTGCCCCTGTCATCTGCCTAGCACTTCCACTATGTAGTTAACATCACTTACCTTTCTTACCACCTTGTAGGGTCCCTTCCAAGCTGCTTGCAACTTGTTGTGTCTGACAGGAATGAGAGCCATCACCTGCTGCCCTACAGCATACTCTCTAGCTTGAGCATTCCTGTCATACCACACCTTTTTCTGTTGTTGGGCTTCTGCCGGGTTCTCCTGGGCCAGGCCTATGAGTTCCCTGAGCCTTGTCCTGAGGTTCAGGACATTGTCACAACAGACTCCTCGTGAGACTCACCCTCACCTTCCCACTCATCTCGAATTAAATCTAGAGATCTTCTCACCCTATGCCCATACAGCAACTCAAAGGGTGAAAAACCTGTGGATTTCTGGGGAACCTCTCTGTAAGCAAGCAACAGATGGGGCAAATATTTGTCCCACTCCCTCTTAAACTGATCTGCAAATACCCTTAGCATGGACTTGATTGTACAGTTTAACCTCTCAACAAGACCATTAGTCTGGGGATGGTAGGGGGTGGTCTTCATGTGCTACACCCCACAGGACTTCCACAGACAAGCCAGCAGGTCTGACATAAAATTGGCACATCTGTCAGATAATATTTCCTTTGGGAAACCTACCCTGCTGAAAATCTCTAGCAAAGTATTTGCCAACTTCTCGGCCTCAATGGAGGACAAAGCCACTGCTTCAGGGTATCATGTAGCATAATCTACAATTACTAAGATATACTTTTTCCCTGTGGAACTTGGGGTACTCAGAGGACCCACAATATCCATAGCTACCCTCTGAAATGGCTCCTCAATCACAGGCAAAGGCATCAAAGGAGCTCTCATCTTGTCTCCTGCCTTGTCTACCTTTTGGCACTGCTCACAGGTCCTGCAGTACCCTGTTACATCTCTGAAAATTCCTGGCCAATAGAAGTTTTGCATAATATGCCTCTTTGTACATTTTATGCCCGTATGACATGCAAAGGGAATATCATGGGCTATGGTTAGAAGCACCAATGGTAGGCTCTAGGCACTACCAAGTGCTGTACTCTCTCACCTTCTAGCCCTCCCTTAAGGGTCCATTCTCTGTATAGTAACCCTTTGTCCCAGTATACAGATTCCTCCCTTCCCTTGAGAATCAGGTGCCTCCCTAGCTACCTCCCTCAGGCCTTGCAATGTAGGGTCTGAGAGCTGAGCCTCTCTCAAGTCTCTCCTTGTAACCCTTCCCAGCTCCCCTTCCACAGGAAGTCTGGCATCCTCTGACAGCGGTGCTTCACTGTCAGCCTGGGTACTACTGCTCACCTCTACCTTTGCAGTTACCCTGTCAAAGGGAACATCAGTACCCACAAGCAGCTGTGGCTCACATTCAGTCTCACTGCTACAGCATAGCTCCCTCCCTGCAGTAACCACCTCAGCAGTCCTGGCTGCAAGTATGCAGTCTGTCTGGGTCTCCACAGGCTACCAGACTTGCATGCTTGTCTCCTAGCCTGACTGCTTCTAACTGCATAAGTACATAGTACTGCATCATCCAAATCCTTCCCTCTCAGGACATCTGCAGGATGGTAGTTCCATACCCCTGTTGTCTCAAGACAACCCACTATTGCTCTTTTGTCTTTATCACTTACTGGCTCCCTCACTTTTGGTTCCCCACCTTGCCTCCATGGACACCTGTATGCCACATGGTCCCACTGGTTGCATTCAAAACATTTAACCCTAGCTCCTGGACGTGTACCTGGACTAGTGGCTTCCCCTGCTACTGGTGGATTCCATTGGGGCAGTCTGTGCTGCCCACCATAGGTTCCTTTAGTTCCATGAGCAGTATTGGGGGTCCCTTTCCTATGCAGGGCTGCCCTGCTTGCTAGGTATAGGTCTCCCTTCTTCCCCAACTCCTCTGAAGTAGCATACTGTTTATTAGCTAACCAGATCCTCATGTCCTCAGGCAAAGTGCTAAAGGCTTGTTCCCTTACCAAAAGGTCTGCCAGCCCTTCAAAAGTGGTGACCTGACATACACTCACCCAGCTATGAAAATAAGTGATCAGTTCAACAACATATTCACATACATTTTCATCTGCCTTGCGTCTATGCTCACAAAACTTTTTCCTATATATTTCAGGTGTTAGCTTAAAACATTCTAATAAATGGCTTTTTACAGCAGTATAATCAAAACAGTCAGTGTCATGCATTTTTGCTAAAGACGTTACAGCTTTACCATGGAGTAAGGGGGTCAGGAACCATACCCAGAGCCCCTGGTCAACTTCATACTGTTTACATACCCACTCAAACATATGAATGAAGCTATCAAAATTATCCTCCTCTTTAAAATGTGGAGGAAATTTACTGACCTTTTGTGCTTCTGGGGTCCGGTTACTCCCTTCCCCATTACCTCCATGACTATGGTGAGGAGTCAGCATTTCCCTCTCACGCCTCTTCTGTCGTTCATTTTCCTCAGCTTGTAGACTCCTCATTTTCTCGGCTATTTCTAGTTCCATACGCCTGGCCTCCAACTCAAGTCTCTTTAGATCCAGCTGGATTTTTAAGTCCACTGCAGAAAGGTTGAGCTGTCCATTCTCTAAGGATATTGTATCTCCACTGTCAGTCTGATTGTCCACCAGGATGCTGTTTTCTGATGCAGCTGTAACCAAGGCTGCAATCAGGTCTACTTTAGTCAGGTTTCTATGCACCAGTCCCCTAGCCAGGCACATCTCTGCCAGCTGGCTCCTTGTCAGCTTTCCATACTCTTCTGCTGAAATGCTGCATGCTCACCCTGACTAACACTAAGCTAACAAAAGAAATAAAACAATTGTGATCTGAATTCTGAGTATACACTGCGTGGCTGTTTTAGAGTACAAACACTTTTAGAGATCACTGTACATAAGCTACAGGAATTTGCTCTACCCCACACCACTATAAGCCAATTAGTATGTGAAGTAGATCCCACCACTGCCAAACACTTGTGATGACCGTGCCCTAGCTCAGCAATCAAGGAGCCTCAATCCTCACCACTAAAACCAGGGAGGTCTTCTCCTAGAAGAGGAAAGGATATCTAATGCATGCAGTAAAGTACAATTTCCCTTAAGTGCACACAGAGATCACAATCAGTCTGGGGCTGGTTGCTCCCTTTCTCACCAGGTCCCCAATAAGACCCCCACTGGCACAGCTATAGGGTCAAGGTCTCAGCCTAATTGGGCAAGCTAAAACCTCCAGTACCCTCTCTGTCCAACCATTGCTTCGTGTCCCTGCCAAGTAGCTGACACAATACGCACACACTTTGAGATAAGTATTTATACAACTTCACAGACACTCCTGGGAAAGGCTGACACAGATTCTCCATCTGTGCCCATTTACCCAGACTATACAGTAGTAATTACTGCCACCACCTAGTTAATAATATCAGCTACTAAAAGGCCCTTAAAAGGGTGTCCAATTATTACTGTGCAATATTAATATCCAATGGTAGTATGACTAAGAGTCAAGGCTTACTTTAGAGTGGCCTATTACAGTATCCTCTATAAATATGCAATGTACTCTAGAGCTTATCTCTACACAAATCAGCCACAGGTAGAAGGTTTTAAAAATATTTAATATAAATAATTAAAACACAAGACAAAACTACTATACCACAGAGATATCTAAGAGTTCACAGATCACACAGAAACTTAAAATAATACAGTAGGACAGGTCTGATTTTAAAGAAAAATACCTAATTAATCTTTACTAGCTTTAACTATTCCTACAGGAAATCACAGTGCTAAGACTTACATGTGAGCATAAGGCAGAGTGCTGATAAGTTAGATGTCCAAAGTCAAAATGCCTTCAGTCTCCTGTGAGAAATAGTATTTAAACATTACTAACAAACATGTCTGTAAGGCCCTTCCCAAATTACATCGTTTTTGACACTTAGGTTTTCCCAGGCAAACAAACAGCATTATTTAGCAATCTAACACGTGCTCAGAAACTTACAACAATAGAAGACATTTCACATGTATATGCGAGCAGAAACCAGAGCAATAAAGCACATTCCACATCTAAATTCTGGTAATAAACTTTAGCCTTAAAACAAGGGACATGAAACCTTCATACAGCTGCACTGGAACCGACTTGTAAAACATTAATAAGATCTTTTCAACTTAAAAAGACACATTTGAAATACTTGGCTTGGTTTTCCTTACAGCAGATGGCAATGTTGCAACAATCTTGAAGTTCACATTTTACAGTGTTTTATAACATTTAAAAACACAAGCCTGTATTTTACATTTATTTATACAGTTTATAGTTTATGTGTCTAATTCTCTTTGACTAGGCTGGCAGCCTTTGCCCATCTCTCCCCAATCGTCATAGTCAGAGAGATGGTTCTCTGTAATATTTTTCCTTTCCTATACTCTGCATGTTCACATCTCTATCGTCTATTCCACAAATGTAAATATCAGATTGGTTTCATGTTCATTTCTTAACTAGTACAGCAAACTCTGTTCTGTATTAATGCACTGATTTATTGTTTTGTATTCAAGTGTATTTTATTCTATATTTCTCTATTTAATATTATAATGTTTTGGCAAATTACTTATCTTTTGTTAAATCTCTATGAGGGCTATTGCTCAGTCGGACATTCTCGGTCAACAAGTGTCAAATAAATAAATATATGGTTTGCATACTCATTTTTTTCACGTATGCATTTTTTTTCTTGTAGTAATCTATCAATTTGCATTTTACATTATGCTCCACATATTCTGCAAACTCCTTTTACTTCATGTATTCACACATTTAATTTTCATTTCTTCCATTTTATATATTTTTACATGGACTAAGCCTAAAATGTTCTGCTGAGATCAGTGTCCTGTCCTCATTAACAAATACATAAATAAACAGACCCAGAAAATGTTCCAAAGACTAACCCTCTCATCTATGAAATTAGAAAAAGTCTGGAGTAAAATCTGTTTCTTTTCTACTGCAGGTGAGCACACACTGGTTTTTGTATGTACATGATGTGAGCCAAGACTAGATGACCTACCTCTTCCTGGACTGCAGAAATGAGAAGCATTTGCAGAAAGGGATGAAGGCTTTGAATTCTATCTTGTAGCATGCTAAAATATCATCCCTTACCCATTTGTCTGCAGTTAGTGAAAATCAACTGTACTTAGAGTAGGGAAGCCTCCCACCAAAAATGTGTACCGAGAAGAGGAAACAATACTGAACATTGGTATACAGTGGTGTTGTCAACCGTTTTTTCCTTCTCCTGTCTTGTTTGTGGTTACCTCCGCTGCATAACCTACGCCTGCTTCTTCTCAAATACTTTTTTTTTTTTAACTGGTCCACCTTAGAATGCTTCCTGAAGACAGGTCACTGTTTAATACGATAGTTCTTACATTAGATGGAAATAGCCAGATGAAAATAACCATTTAATGGACGAAAGGCAAAACCTTTATTTTTCTTAAAAAGGATTTATGCAGAAAACAAATGCAAAAAAGGCTAGTTTAACAGATGAAAGATAAAAATGTATTTCTTTTTAAAATGGATTTATGTAGAGAAGTCTCATTAAGTATCAGAGAAGATAACAGCACCCTTTCTATACAACATAGGCTAACAAAGCCAAGCAGTAAACATTAATGGAAAAATATAACCTAGGCAAATGGTAAAATAATTAAGCACAGAGAGGCAAGAAAAGGTACAAGACTATAGAATGACAAAAATAAACTTTTCCCATTTAATTAATTATAATTTTCTTGTAATAGGCTTTCCTAGGTATGCTGTAGAATAAGAACATCTTGTGATTAAAAAAACGATCTTAGGAATAAAATCTCAGCCTCCAAGCTGTCAACTGAACAATGCAGAGACAGAGGCAGCACTCTGCCTTCCCCACTGCAACAGAAAACTGTCAAAGATTGAAGCAAAACTGATTTCACAAACTTTAATTATATCTTAACTTAGAAATGGGGTCCATTCCCATTAAGATATGTAAAAACCTAAGCATTTAGAGAAATTAAACCAAGAGAAGATAGTCTCCAAGAGGAAGTGTGAAAAAGTGGAATTCATTTTCTAGAAAAAAAAGCAGCACCATAGACATCTTGGCTAATAAGGAAGTTAACTAGGATGAAATTAACCCTTTCTGTTATCCACATTTTTAAAGCTGCCAGTATGTTAATAATTTGCTTTCACAATATCCTGAAATACTGAAGTCTGCTTTGATTCATCACTTTGAACTACACCTTTTGGGTTTGGATCTACAGATAGTTACTCAATAAAAATCTCTGACATCTAAAAGTTTCAGAGAAAGTTATGGCCTACTAACAGAAATGATGCCTTCATGTACTGAAACAAGATCACCACCAATGCCTTTTTCCTACTTGTATGTGGTGTATTTAGTGCTTTGAAATATGTTTTTGGGTACATTATTGTTTTTTTTTTTGGTATTTATACCCTTATTGTTGAAGGAATGCCTTAAAGTAATTGCTTGCTACCATCTTGAACATTTGGATTTCTGGCCGCCAAAATCAGACTGGAGAAAAGGTTGAATGGCCAGACAACAGAAGTAAACACACACCCCAAAGCACAGAAGGGGTCTAACTACCATGATTTGGTTTCATTCCATGAAGGTGATACAACTGTGATTGTACTCACTATAAAGTGCAGTTGTGTAAAATCTTACCATAAAGGTACATGTAATTTTCTTCACTGTTGTAGTATTCATTACAATAGGAATCCTCTGCCAAGGCCACCATACCTAAGCCCTTAGGCTGCTAAGGGTATGCTGTACATCAAACGTATGCTCCCCGCATACAGGGTAGGGCATAAAGATGAGGTTGGACGTAACATCCTCAGAACTGACAGCCTCAGTAGGAACACCAGTTCAAGAATTAGAGAGGTATAATAAGCTGGTTATGATCAAACAGATGATCATACTCCTTTACGCACATTTCTTAGGTCAGAAAGATGCTTAACACGCTTGTCCTTTAGCCAATTTTAGGGTGCAATAAGCACACTTAGTGTACTGCAGTAATAATGATAATGATAATAATAATAATAAAAATAATAATAATAATTATTATTATTATACTTTAATAATGATAATAATATTGACACTAATAAGATGAGATTTGTGTTAACCATCTGTCAGAGGGCCACATCTGGAAAAGAGTTACTGCAGCACTCTGTGGTCAGTATTGCAAACAACTAATAGACAAATAAAAGTGGTGTGTATACATGTGGCTCATATAGTTATATAATCGTATCATAATCACTGCCGATGACTGTTGAGTGTATTTACTGTTATTTAACAGCTTTTGCATCCTTGTGATTGAATTAGCAAGACAGCTGAGTAGAGGTACATCTGTCAGGTGGGCTTGATCCTGTGTCCATTGGTTTGCTTCCTTTCCTGATCTCATTTACAAGTCTTGTTTACTATTGGAATGTGTTTTTGGATTATCTTCAAGTCACATGGAGCCTTTGTAATTATATGCAAATATTACAAACAAAGAGAAAGAAAGAAAGAAAGAAAGAAAGAAAGAAAGAAAGAAAGAAAGAAAGAAAGGAAGAAAGAAAAGCTTGCAACCACCTGAAAGGAATGCAATGCATACTTTCAGATTATAAAAGCTTGCCCTGTATAAAATTTGGGCTTGCAGGATGTTTTTTTTTTTGTTTTAATTACATATGTTTTAACTGGCTAGTTATAATGCCATACAAAACAACTTATTCCAATCCATCTTTGTAGCATCTAGCTTCGGTGCATTCGTCAGAACATGTTAAGCTGCTATAAACAGATTAGCACCAGGACATGCAGTGAGATAGCCGCTGTCAGCTATTTTCTCTAAGCAATTCAACAAATGAATTGTTCTGCACTGTTTGTGTGTGTGTGTGTGTGTGTGTGTGTGTGTGTGTGTGTGTGTGTGTGTGTGTGTGTGTGTGTGTGTGTGTGTGCGCGCGCACGCGCGCATATGTATGTGTTGGGGAGGTGGTTGCTCGGCAGCAGTTATGCCTTGATCTGGACTGCCATCTTGTGGTCATATGCAGTAGGTAAAAGGTTTTCTTTACATCTTTGCATTAGATGTGATTATTTATTCAGACAAAGAAATGAGGACATAAGAGCAGAAGCCAAAGTAGCTCCAATTGCAGAAAAGATCAATGAGAACAGATTACGGTGGTTTGGGCACATGTGCAGAAAAGCAGAAGACAATCTGGTGAGGAAGATTTGGAACAGACAGGAAGAATGTAAGAAATAGCGAGGACGTCCAGCAAAGAGATAGCTGGATTGTGTGAAAGAAGATCTGCGACAGTCAGGCATGAGTGTTGAAGAAGGCAGGAGTGTGGTACTGAATTGAGAGAGCTGGCCACAGTTAACACGATACCCCGACCCCATGTAGAAAAAAATGGGAAAAAGGGGGCTGATGATGATGATGAAGATGATTTATTCTCTCATTTTTATTTTTATGTAGGCGTTTTTCTTACCGAAAATACTTTCCTTAACAGCTATTGCTACTATTATTCCCCTTAGAATGTTCTCACTTGATTTGCACTCTTAATGACCCTAACAAGGCATCTATCTGTCTTGACTTGGATATATATATATATATATATATATATGGGTCTATTGTATACAATTGAAAACTTACGTCTTCGAAAATAAACAGTAGACCCACACTTTCGCAAAAGTGCACTTCCGCGAACACCGGTTCAACGAACCGATAAAAAACAGTAAAACATTGTTTTTGCAGGGGAGCAAGCCCCCCTGCACCCCCCATGTGTGTGGCCTGTGCCCCCCACACCTCTACTACTTAAATATACCAGGTCCGAGACCGCACTACAGTGGGGAAACACGTAAATTCCTTTTCACCACTGTAGTGTGCTTCGGCACCTGTGTTCCTTAACAGTTTGTTGAACCATTCTTCGCGGAAGTGCACTTTCGCAAAACCAAGAATCCACTGTTCATTTTTGAACAAGTGGATTTTCGGTCTTTTTCAGTAGACCCATATAGATATGTGTGTGTGTGTGTGTGTGTGTGTGTGTGTGTGTGTGTGTGTATGTATAAGTATTTGTATTTAGCTATTCTCTTTGTTGACTGGGTACACAAACTCGTCCTTAGACTCTTTTCAGCTATGCTAGCGGTGCAGAGACACAAAAATGTTGTCAGTCTGATAGCAATAGGAACATTGAGGCAATGGCATCTTCTAATCTTGGAAGCCAGCTTCTCTTCAAAGACAACTGACTATAACCAAATGTTGTCAGTTCTGAAACCCACCTTACACAACTATGCCCACCATGACCTAGGCAAAAAATAAGCTTTCTTATGCTGAGGTACTTAAAAAGTCCTGGCCTAAATCACAAAGGCCTCCTAGATGAAGGTTTGGTATACAGGTAACTCAGCATCACACTAACAGGCAAACAGCATGCACAGACAATACTGAAAACACATCCACTAAAAGGATTCAGTCAGCTAGCAGGCCAGAGCCAAAAGGCTGAGACAGTATATCTGGTATTATCTTAGTCATAGGTGACTCCATTGCCAGGCACACAAATACACCATTCTCCAGGCTGAGCAAAGGCAGAGTGATGGTCAGCTGTCTCTCAGGTACGAGGAGCTGTAGTGTCACTAGGACTGTCAGGTTCCTTCACTTTAACTACACATATGCCATGGACATTGCACACATAAGAGTGAATGACTTGAAACATACCTCCTTGGATTGTCTGAAGAAGGACATGACGGAGCTCTCAAAATATGCATCTGTAATTGGTGTGAAACATGTACTGAGTGGGTGCCACAATACAAATAAAATATAATGGAATTCCATTACTGGCTTAGCTGTTGCTGTCATTCTGAGAGGAACCAATATATATCAATATGGGAAGCACTGCTTGGCTAAGGATGGTCTATACCGCTCTTCTCATCGCTTCCATATAATAGCCAAGACTTTCTCCTCTTTCACAATGCCTTCTTTAGGAAAGGTCAGTTTCCTCAAATTGCCAATAAAGCTAAACAAAATCAAAACTTTATAAATGTAGCACTGCTCAATGCCAGAAACCTAAACAAGAAGTTATTCTTAATTCTTGAAAATATAGAGATCTGTGTAGTTGCTGAAACCTGGCAATGCTTTATACTCCCAAAAACATGTTCTCAGTTACCCTGTTCTTCCCCATCACACTTCCAACATTTGCTATCTGCCTGACAAAGAATTCTTTGAAGTCTGCTTGGAGTATAAAAATAAGAAAAATGTAGGCAGTCTATGTATCCCAGGGACTACCTCGTCTCTGGAATAGGTTCCCCATCCATGTGAAGCAAAGTTCCTCCCTAACCCAATTCAAGTGTAACTTGGAGAATTGGATAAGGAACAAGAAAGTCATCCCTGGTTTGCCATCTATGTCTCTAATGGACACAGGCCATCTGTAAACAGTTCATCTCCCAGACCCCTGCTTGTAAATGTTTCATCTCCCGATCCCTCTGCTTTCACTTATCAAGGGTACCAGAACTTTTCAAAGATTTGGATGCATGGCTAGACTTAAATAGGCTCTTGTGGTCATTAGCCTAGTAAACAGCTATGAACCTATGAGCCCATGAACAAGCCCTGGCCCAAGCCAGTTTTAATTTGTTAATACTTCCAAGCAAAGATCCTAAACCTTCTGGACTTGATTGCATACTTGGGAGCTGTACATATGTCCACCCATTGTTCTCTTGTAAACTGCATTTCCAGTCTCTTTTCTTAACATTTTTAATCCCCTCTGATTAATTCCTATAGTTATCATGCAATATTTTATATTTCCTACTAATTACCCCCTTTTCAACAGCAGCTTCTGTTCTAGATTCAACTAAAATCCCTACCAGAGCAGGTCTTTCATTTAGGACTCCCCATCCTTTTTTATTTCCCTATACTCTATCAATTCCTGATAGGGAAGGCAGTCTCTAGCCTGCACTTCTTCTTGCCTCATCCCACTCTGTTACCTTTCTCTCTCTGTTCACGTCCAGCCTCTTAATTCAGAGCAAATACATTAAACTTCTCCATATCCTTTTCATAGTAAGTAAAACTCTGCACCATAATATAACTGACTACCATACCCCCCTCCATGTCACTTGCAGCTCAAGAGGCATATCTAAACAAATGGATCTCTATCCTTATCGAGTTTGCTCTCCTGGGTGACTTCAACTATCTCTCAATGCACTGGGAAACCTACACCACCTCAAATACATACACACAAAGATTATGGACTTCATTAATGCTAGTTCCCTAGACCAACTAGTTCTAGTGGCAACTAGGGATTCAAAAATATTGGACCTGGTTCTCAATTAGGGACCTGGGGACCCACGTTGATAGCAATCTCTCATTTGACAACCACGTGGCCAAAGTGGTTAGAAAAACATTTTATATAGCCCACCTAATCATGAAGGGATTCACATCTAGATCAGGGGAGGTCATCGTGCCTCTTTACTCATCCCTCATCAGGCCCATAATTGAGTACAATGCCCCTTTTGGGATGTACCTTACCAGACACCTGCAGCAACTGGAAAGACCCCAAAAGTACCTCACCAAGAGGATCAAGGGGCTCAAACAGATGCCATATGCTGCCCGGTTAAAGAAACTCCAGCTCTACTCAGTGGCATACCGCCTGTTCAGAGGCGATCTGTGCCTGACGTATAAAGCCATGTCCAACCCGGAATTAATGGACATGCTGCACCTCAGAAAATCCAAATCCCATCGAGCTACGCTCGAGACTTGAACCTCAGCACTGAAATAAATAGGACATGCTGGAGGGACAGATTCATAACCCAGAGGCTCCCTTAACCCTGGAATAAAATCCCAGTCCAGGTTAGGCAGAGTCCCTCATTGACTCTCTTCAAGAGGAATCTTGATGAGTGGATGGGAGATCGTAGGTTTACCTCGGGTATCACTTCTGTGTCACTGTTAGACAGAGGCACAGTATACTAACCTCGAAAAAGGGCATAGCAAAATAAATTTAAAATGGGTAGCGAAAGCCAAACACATTCTGGCTAGGCTTATAAATGCCCTAGGGCAGATAGCCTAGTATGAACCTATGAACCAATATTGCTACCCTGTGATCAGCACCTACACAATGTTGAAATTTGACTACCATTCAGTAACACTCACCATGAGGGTAAAATCTGACTTACCAAAAATCCCCTCTGTCTTTATAGACTACTTTAAATCAAGTCTAATCCATCTAACAGATGAGCTGATGAAATTTAAGCACCCTCCTCACCTAGATGACCCCATCACACACACTGCCACATTTGTGGATAATGTTTAAGCCCAGTTCAAAGCATACATTGAGGCATCTGCCCCCAAGACATAAATAAAATGCTACATTCATAAATCAACCCCTGTGGGAGAACCTTAGTGTAAACAAAGAGGATAGATAAGAGGAAATAACTCGTAGTCCATAAAAACAAACTTAACACCCCATCATCTAGAGATGAACTCAAACAAAAAAATCAACAAAGATTTCAGAAACAAAATAAAATCCTCCAAACTAAGTATAAATTGAGAATGAATTGCTATTTCTGCTAAGGATAAAAATAAAGCTTTCTACTGTTGCATCAGAAGCCTTAGAGATAATGCCCAGCAGTGCTCAGACCTAATACATAATAACAATACTAACTCGTCCCCTTAGGACACAGACAACATATTGGTGGACAAATTCAGCTCTAACTTTACTTCCCCATCTCTCCCTAACTTTCCCAACTTATTAACACATCTTCACTATCCCCTGATCACCTCTGAGTTGGTCCTAAATGCTTTCTCCATGGCCAAAAATACTGGCTCCAGGGGTTCTCATTATGTGACAGCTTGCCTTCTTGACAGCACCAGACACTGCCTTTTAGACTTGCTACTAAGCCTATCCAACCTCAGTCCCTCCACTGGCTTTGTACCAGTAAAATGGAGGACTGCAGTACTCATTCCACTCCACAAGGGTCAATCTACTACTGATCCAGAAAAATATAAGTCTGTTAGCCTCACCAGCCTCATCTGCAAAGCAATGGAACAGACCATTATTGAACTTGTCAAGAAGGACTCAGGCAGTCTACAAGCACCAGACCCAAGCCATTCTGGGTTTGTTTAAGGCAGACTCTGCTTGTTGAACCTGGTGTGCTTCTCTGAACATGTCAGTGATGCATTAGACTCAGGCAAATCATTCACATTGCCTACCTGGATCTGGCCAAGGCCTTTGATGTTATCCCACATTCTGGCATTATTGACAAGCTAATTAAACTAAATGTAATCCCATATGTTACCCACTGGATAGCAAACTGCCAAACTGACAAAACCCAATCTATTTGTGTGAGAGGCATGCTGACTTTGAAAACAATCGTTACCAGTTTTCACCTAGGACCACTTCTCTTTGTTATTTACTTCTTTGATGTCAAGGCTGATATCAGGTGTCTGTGACTTACCAAGTTTGCAGATTACTGCAAACTTGGAGTTGTCATTAACTCCCCATCTAACTTCTGGATTATTCTGGTGAGACTTATATAAACCGATAAGTAGTGAATAGACCATGGCCTAAAACTAAATGACAGGAAATGCAGCATTACTATCTTTGGCAAAACCAGGTGCCCCTGCAGCAACTGCATGGGTAATATCCTTTTGGAAGTTGATTCAGCAATTAAGGACTTGGGTGCCCTCACTTACAATGAACTATATGATGATATTTATATATCCACCATTGTTAAGAAATCCTTTTACGTTGCAAGAATAATCACAAAGAGTATTTATTCCATTTCTAAGAAAGTTATTATCACTCTCTGCTGCCCCCTCATCAGCCCCATAACAGAGTATAATGTTCTCTTTGTATGTAGATGTATAATCATATGACTCTGGTTGAGAGACTGCAGCATTTTCTCACTAAGATAATCAAAGATATGACTTCCTTGAGCTACCCAGACCTTCCTAAGGTGCTTTCTTTCTTTCCTTTCAGTTTTGTAAATACTAACCTATAAAAGCCTCAAAGGATCCAGCACTATGCAACCTCCTGCACATCAGCAAAACTAATAACGCCATCACCCCCCACTCAAGAGATCTTAACTTCCAATGAGGCATAAATAGGTTCTGCTGGCAAGAGAGATAAATATCCCAGAGAATCCATCTTTTATGGAATAGACTTCTTTGATATAAAGCAAAGTAGCTCCCTGACCCTTTTTAAGTATAACCTGGACAACTGGATGGGCAAGGGTAAATACACCCCAGATCAGGATCCCAAGTCCTGATTGAAAGAGGTTGTAACTAGGTATAAATTAATCATGACAATGGGAACCTAAAATATGGAATACTGTGGGTAGGCTAGTAATCGTCTTCTGGATCAAAAGCCTAGTTTTGACCTATGAACCTATGAACACATGAATTATAGAACTGCACATGACAGCAAACAGTATTCCATCACTGTGATAAAAAGTCAGATCTTAGGTAGTTATACATCATATTGGAGAAATGTGTAACTCCGTGAATGGATACTTTATTTCATTTTATTCTATTTCTTGTTGTTGACTAGGATACAGCTCTGAAAGTAATAGACTATTTTCAGGCTCGGCCCATGAGAAATTCTCAAAATAAAAGAAAGAAAATGAAATGTAAATGTGGATACAGATTATACATAAACAAGATACCCATGGAATTATAGTAGGCAAGACATTAGTGATACACAACCATGATAAGTGAGTAACACATACACAAAAAGATAAAACTGGGCCATAAATGCAGGAGACACTGATAGGAGAAGCAGACCACATGATCTTTGTATGTCTGAGAGATTGTGTGTCTATGTCTTTATTGATGAATTACATAACTTTATTTGTCAGAAAGCATTTAATCTTGACTTATTGAAACATATTTTTCCAAGTTTTCTCACAATTTGCTGAAGATGCCGGCTTCTCATAGTTTTATAGGAGTAGTATATAGGTAGTGATTCCCAATTTTGAAGGGTAGAATAGAAAAAGAGTGATTATCGGTGTGTAATTTGTTTCTTGGTAATCATTAATGCTGAGGTAGTTTGCTACAAGCCTCTGAGAATAGCAGTGAGGGTTGTTTGTTGTGCTTTCAATAGTAGAAAAAGTAGTTTTGAATGAGTAGTTTATACACTTGAAATGCAAGAAACATGGAGCTTTTTATGCAATGGGCAGTCAGTGAGCCCACTTAAGTACTGAACAGTGATGTTCTCATCTAGGTGCAAGAGACAGACAAATCTGCAGATGTTGTTAGCCATTAAATATATATACTACAAATTATACATAAATAAGGTTTGCAAGAGTGCACATACATACATCATAGTTCACAGACTTTACTACTAAATTAAGTATCAGCTAAGAAGAAATAGCAAGTATACATGGAAATACGGTTACCTATCAAAACATCTACTCTTCATAACATCTAAACTCAAAACATCAAGACCATAACATCTAAACTTCAAAACATCTAAAACTCATAACATCAATCTCAAAACATTGAAAACTACAAAGCAACTATAAATAACATCCCACAGAGTTTTTACAATGTTTATGCAGGGGGGCAAGCCCCACTGCACACCCCATGTGGGGGCCTCTGCCCCCACACATACCCCACCCCCCATAACTTAAATATACCAACTCCAAGGTTACACTACAGTGGGGGAAAAAGTTAATTTCCTAACCCCACTATAGTGCGACCTTGGAGTTGGTATATTTATTTTACAGGGGGGTGGGGGGCAGAGACCCCCCACTTGGGGGGTGCAGGGGGCTTGCCCCCCCCCCCCGTATAAACATAGCAAACAGTGTGTGGGATGTTATTTATAGCTGCTTTGTAGTTTTCAATGTTTTGAGATTCGATGTTATGAGTTTTAGATGTTTTGAAGTTTAGATGTTATGGTCTTGATATTTTGAGTTTAGATGTTATGAAGAGTAGATGTTTTGATAGGTAACCATGGAATACACTGTTATCTGATATAGAGTATTGCAGTAGTTATACAACTAGCTATAGTTAGAACAATACACAATTGTTAAATGTGCACAACACATGCACAAAAATATGCCTAAACCATAAATGTAGGAGACGTGTATAAGGAATTAAATCTTACCTAGAGGTGTGAACATCCAACTCTATTAGTTTGAGTATAAGGGAAAGAATCATGTTGAGAAGATGCTAGCAGTGTGTGATCACCATTTGTCCTATATACAGGTGCATTTATATGCACCCCTCAGGTGTTAATCATCCCTTTTCTAAATTTTGAGCATTCTTTCAAGTTTCTGAGCACAGAAGGCCCTTTGTCCTGTATATAGGTGCATTTATATGCACCCCTCAGGTGTTAATCATCCATTTTCTAAATTTTGAGCATTCTTTCAAGTTTCTGAGCACAGAAGGCCCTTTGTCCTGTATATAGGTGCATTTATATGCACCCCTCAGGTGTTAATCATCCATTTTCTAAATTGTGAGTATTCTTTCAAGTTCCTGAGCACAGAAGGCAGTTCCAGTTTGCAGGGACTATTTTACCAAAGCCTTTTCTACCTGAAACCAGAGTGTAATGGTGTCTAAATAGTATCATTGCATTATTTCTGTGACTCCTGAGTGTGCACAAGGACAAAATCAGTTAAGAAGTATTTTAAATATAAGTGTGGATAACAGAAGAATGGAGCCAGCAGTTACTAATAGCCAGATGGATTTTTGTACTCTGCTAAGCAGTATCATTCTAATTATAGGGAAAGGTTAATGCATTAAAGGTTGTCTGAATTTCTTAAGCATTATAGGCGGAATTCATGGAGACAATTGGAAGGCCATATTCAAGTACAGCTATGAAGGCATTCTTAGATAGAGCTAGTCTTGCTTTCTTTGTAATGTGATTGGAGACAATGTAGGCTACCTTCATTTTAGTACTTCCTTTACTGAGGGTTACGTCTGTGTGGGTTTTGAGTAAAAGAGTTGGGTTTAAGGTTAAGCTAAGGTATTTGTATTCCCCTACTCCGAAAGCAGGATCATTGCCAGGTGTAAGGTCTGTCAAAGGGAAGACTTTGGCTAGTATCATGTTGCACGGCGATAGTCACGGTTGCAGTTTTGGAGACATTTCATGTTAATTTATTGTTGGTGAGCCATTTACAAAGGAAAGCAAGTTGTTTGGCAGGTTAGTTTGTACAGTAGTTGAAGTAGAATAACTTCTATATAGAATTATATTATTTGTGTAAAGTGTGGTGTTCTCTGGAGGGGTGCAGACAGTGAATATTAGTTCCTCTCCTGTTCTTCCTGTTTATCATGTCAATAAGAAACAGGAAAAACAAAATATGAACTGTGGTATGGAGCCCTGTGTAACTCCTGCAGAGAAGTTACCTGGGCTGGTTACACTCTTGCCTTTTTTGTACTATGAAGCCAGGAAAATGCATTTGCAACAAAACCCAAGGAGTTTAGTTTCTGCATTAGGATTTTGTGACCTACACTTTTAAAGGCTTTGCAACGATCAGTAAAGATAGCACACGTCAGCCAGCCCTTCTCCATAGAGGAGTATATTTTATTTGAAATGTCTTGTTCCAGTATGGATCCATGTTGTGATCTGATTATCAGGTCATATTTAGTTATATACTCATAAAACTGATCATAAACCAGTTTTTAAAGGTCTTGGTAATAGAGCATAGAATGGATATAGGGCAGACATCTCATGGATCAACACTAACAGTTTCCTGTCTATTTTCTCCATTATTCACAATACAGCTGAGAGCTAGTACAAAACTGCATACACCTGAGAGTAAAAAAGTTTAGTGTTCAATATTCATAAAATCCAAACTCAAAGCCTAGAAAGGCCTTCAAAGAGTTTGCCACCCTTAAATGTTGAGTCATTTACTCTCTCCCAACATTAGTCATCCATACATATCTTAAAAGAGATCAACAATTCTGCACTTCTAATTCCATAAGGTAACAGATTCCACCACAATCCTGCTCTATTATGAAAACATCTAAAGTTGTTGTTGTGTCTTTCGGCTTTTCCTGGTTAGGGGTCGCCACAGCAGAACTCCGACCCGCTAATGATTGGTAGTTGATTTTTACGTGCCGAGTTACCAGCCCTGACGCACAACCTTCAACAAAGGTACGCCCATTCACGCATGTCTCCACGCAGAAGACACACAAATATTTCAGGCATGGACAATAACACCCTTCCAGCCTGACAGTATATACCAAACAGTTATTCCCATAGTAAAGTATAGTCCATGCTGTCCTTAAAGATATTTAAACTTGTGCTTGCTTTGATGTAATTTGATAGTCTATGCCATACATTAGCTGCTCTCTCAGAAAACCAATTAGTACACTTCTCATTCCTATAGAATCTTCTACAAAGGTTGTCTGATGATTCTCTAGTACTTTTTGTTAACCCCAAACATTCCCAGAGGTAGTTGACTGTAAATACCCTATATACCTGAATAAGGCATATTTATTTATTTATTGGCATTTGTTTACTGGGAAAGTCCACTGGGCCAAGCAGAGCCCATTATCTGTGGAGACCAAGGGAAAAAAGCTCAACAATAAAACATTTAGAATATACAAAGCACCAGTAAAAACACCATTATCTAGATAGAGAACAGAGAAAATATAGTTGCATAGTAGTCCATTCAGAATATTTAAACACGCTTGAGAAACTTAATTACAATATAGTACAACTACACTTGATATAGTAGTAAGGGTAAATATAAAAATGCTAAAAAAGGTTTCATCTTAAGTGTCTATATGAGACACTGATATAAGTTTTCATTATAATAACTTATACATCCATGGATGCCATTGGTATATTTGCACTGTACTTTTTCCAGTTTACTCATCCTTGTTTTTATATAAGGTGGCCATATTGTTATTCCATACTCAAGTTTGGGTCTAATGTAACAAAAAATGACTTCCTCATTTCTGATTTCCCAGACTTTATAATTTTTTTTATACAACCTATAGTTCTATAACTATCATTAACCAATTGGTTGATATGATTAGAAAAAGTCAAAGCTGGATCTACTCAAATACCCAGGTCCTTAAATGAAGCTACAGTTTCAGTCACTGTGTGCTGTATTAAATATTTACCTTTCATAGGTTCATAGGTAAGTACTAGGCTAGCTTCTCTTGCAGGCCATTATAAGTCTAGCCAATTTCCCTTTTTGGTCATAGATTGGTCTTACCCATCCCATGGTCAATAATTATATATTACCCCTAATAAGAATAACAGTGATCATCCCGTCGATAATTTGAGGGGGCCCATGCATGGGATAAAGCATTTAGGAGCAGCATCTGTCTATTAGTAGTACAAGAGGCAGTTCAGGGGTAAATTTCCTGTTTCCCATCCATAGATCTAAGTTGTGCTTTAATATGGACAGGGATGAACTTTGTTTTACGTGGATGAGGAGTCTGTTCTGCAGCAGCAGTATGCTCTATGAAATACACCCGTCCCTCCAAACCATTCAGTTAATGTTGCAGAAGAGGTCTAGATCCCTATAATTAAGTGTTTTAATGCCATCTCACTTGCTGACATGCAATAAACCCTCAGTAATGTGTCAGAAAATTCCTTGTATGCCAGACACAGGTTACCACTTAGCAATCTGTAGGATACCAAGTATACTGACAGGGCTTTGAGTCAGTCCATGTAGGACATGTCATTTAGGCATTCTGTCCTTATAGTAAAGTATCTCTGTGGGCGTTTCAGTTGTTGCATCTGTCTGGACAGATACATGCCAGAGGGGTCATTATATTCAGTGACTGTCCTAATGAGGACTGAGTAAAGTAGAACAATAACATCCCCTGACCTACACACAGTCCCTTTGGTTAGAAGCTGTGCAATACAGAAGGACTTTCTTACAATAGACACATGTTGGTCAAATGTTAGGTGACTGTGCACATATGTTCCCAAATCCCAAACAATTGGGTCAGCTCTTAGGTGTGTATTGTCAATGCAGTACCAATGTGGTTTCAATCTATGTCTCTCTAATCTCATATGCATAGTTTTTCTTCTATGTATTTATTACCACGCTTGTCCACAGATATTGGGGTTTGGGTTTATTGAACTGAATGTATCCATAAAGGCTAAAAAAGTAAAAAGTCATGGGTATTCAGAAGACATGTAGCTAAAACACTTCTAGGTGAATACCTATTCCTAAGACCTAGTTTTACAACACAATATCAACAAATCCCAATCACTCCATGGAGTATAGCAATAAAGCCCTGACTACATTATTGGTGACCCGACTTCAAATAGGGGCTCAGAATGAGCTAGTAGTGGAACATGGGAGTGATGGGCTGCTGCCTATCCATCCAACCTAGAGAGAAGGAGGCATGTCTGGCTCTTCACATGGCTGACACCTAGCTGGAGCACTAAGTGTCCACTCTGTGGACCTTGAATTTATCAAGCCCACAATGGCATGTGCAGATCACTCTGGGAGCTGACAGAAGCTCTTGGAGGACAGCTATACTGTAACCCAAAATGGGTGATTCACAGAATACAGCATGATCTTCCCTATAAAACCAGTAAAGCTGGCCTACTTTCTACCACTCAGTAGCATAGCTAGGGAGGGGTGAGAGGGGCAACTACCCTGGGTGCAAAGTGTTAGGGGGGTGATCAGTCAATCCGGATCTCTTTAATGCAATACCGGCTTTTAAAAGCTAGTATTGCATTTATGGTTAATCTGAGCACTGTAGAGCTCTGTCTGTGTTCTAAATTATAGCAAACATTTTAGGGTAGAGTGCTGATTTGTAGTAGTGGCATACAGTGATAGTTGAGCCAGCTGCACTTCTGCTACCACCTACTTTTTGCTGTGAGTAACTGAGCTCATAGGGAATTCCCAAACTGGAATAAATGTGCAATAGGGCTCTCACCTGCCCAGGAATCTTCACCTCCTGTGACTACAGAATGAACAGGATTGTTGGATGGAGACAGAGGAGCCATCAGGCAGGAAAGCAAAAATTATATATCAACCAATCCTATTTCAAAGCTAAGTTAATCACCCAGCACCTCCCTCACCTGTGGAACAAAATTTCTTTATGCATTAGACAAGATAAAGCTCTAGCAATGTTCAATCATCAGTTAAATGAATGACTGGGGATTTGGATCACATGAATTCATTCTAGAAATCACTGGTGACAAACTAGTAACTATCCCAAAATAAACATTACCACACCTCAATCCTCCCTATTCTATTTAGCTTTTTTGCCTCCCCCTTTATCTCCAGCATTACCCTATTTATCTTCCCCCGATATAATCCAAGTCAATAACATTCTTTATCTCTCATGTTAACCTCACTTCCTACTGTCTTCTTCTAAATTATTTTTCTTTCTGGCTTTATCTTTTCCATCAGTCATCCTTACTGAATATTGGCTAAAGGATGAATTATGGGCAAGGCCAATTTTAATAGCCTGTGCCATGAAAACAGTTAATACAGCTGATAGAATACCATGTTGTGAAAAAGTTTGTTTGTACTTTGATAGTTAAATACAGCACTAGGCTTGTGATTTAGAAGTATCTAGTAAAGTTATGAATGCGTAGGACTAAGGTTCTTATGAATGGGAAAGATGGCTAAAATGTGAAGACTATAGAAAAGAAGGATGACTTTAATACCTTGCTATCCAAGATAACTTGAAGAAGAACACTACGGATAACATTTTTAAAGGGCTAACCACAAATCCAAGAACTGGTAACTGAACAGTAAAGGAATTTGGGGAGAGAGAAAGAATTGAAATAAACAAGTGAGATAGGGTGTGGGAAAGTCCTAAGGAACAGATGACAGAGAGAGAGAGACAGAGAGAGAGAGAGTTATGTCATATAAGGATTTGTGACTACTTTCATAAAGAAAACATTTGGAATGGAGGTCAACAAAGAAATCAAAGAAAGAAAGAAAGATCAATACTAAAATGGAACCGGGTACAGAACTGATAGTAAGAGACTAGGAAAATAGAGGTATATCTAAAATAGTCTGAATGTCAAATACGTGATGGATGTAATGGCAGAGAATGCTATATACTTGAAGAAGATGAAAAGAAGTAGACCAAGAAGGAAGGAAGGTAATTCCAAAGAAGTGGGAAAACACAATGCTTCCTTCACATTATAAATGCTAACTCTCTTTTATAAATAGATGACAATCCTGCTAGGGCCACCAGTATCCTTAACCTAGTCCTCACAAATAGAGCCACCTTTCACATCCCCATATGTATCATCCTGTCTTGTTAAATTAGACCATAATGTAGTGACCATTTCCTTTAAAACAGCTTGTACTTCTCTTGCAAATATCTTTGTGTTTAGGGACTTCCCAGAAGCAAACCTTCTTCATATACTTCATTTAAATAAATCCTGCTTTAAGTGTCCTCCAATGGATCCCATTCCTAAATCAGTTGCCTATACCTCTGACTTTTACTTCCACTTAAATATCTGTATTGATAAGGCACCAAATATGAGAAAAAAACACTACAGAGAAATACTGGTATCAATAAACGATATACTAGACAAAAATGACTTACTGATTACAAGCGGTCTCATCCTACTTCTCTTAAGAGCACACACAAGCAAAGTAGCAAAGAGCTTAAGCTAAGTATGAGCTTAGAGTAGGCCATAAAACCAAAACAACCGCAAATCGTTTTTTTAACTATGAGAAGAAGTTAAGAAATAACACCCAACAATGTTTGACACTATTCCGCAATAATACTATACTGTCTAATCCACAGGAAATAGCTAATATCTAGCTAACGAATTTAGTCCAAATTTTACACTACCCAAGGTTAAACCAATTGCACAGATTCCGCAGTCTCTACCACCCCTTTGATTATTATGGAACGACTTCTGTCAGAATTCTCAAAAGCTAAGAACACCTTATGAATGGTCTATCTAAACCCCTACTTCTTTCGTGAAGCCTGGAAAACAGCCATTGGAATACCATTACACAAGGGTGGCCCAGCCATGGACCTTGACAACCCGCATATGGAGCACATCATCACAGACTTCATTACTCTGGACATTGAAACTCTTTTAACCACGGACCCTCATTAATTTAGCTTTGTCAAAGAAAGGTCCTCTTTAACCTACAGTAGAGAGTCATAGGTTCATAGGTTCATAGGTTCATACTAGGCTATCTGCCCTAGGGCATTTATAAGCCTAGCCAGAGTGTGTATGGCTTTCGCCACCCATATTAAATTAATTTTGCTATGCCTTTTTCAAGGTTAGTATACTGTGCCTCTGTCTAACAGTGACACAGAAGTGATACCCGGTGTAAACCTACGATCTCCCATCCACTCATCAAGATTCCTCTTGAAGAGAGTCAATGAGGGACTCTGCCTAACCTGGACTGGGATTTTATTCCAGAGTGAAGGGAGCCTCTGGGTTATGAATCTGTCCCTCCAGCATGTCCTATTTATTTCAGTGCTGAGGTTCAAGTCCCTCGAGCGCGTAGCTCGATGGGATTTGGATTTTCTGAGGTGCAACATGTCCATTAATTCCGGGTTGGACATGGCTTTATACGTCAGGCACAGATCGCCTCTGAATGTCGATTATCAGAAACATCAGTTATCTGAACACAACCTTCCAAAGTTTTTGGGTAGGAAAAATCATAAAGTTTGAATATGTAAACATTATACATATTGAAGTGTGCATGTTTTTTGAGCTTGTAACCCACTCGTGTGAAAAAATATTCTTTACTGTCCACTGGAATCACTGAATGGTTGAAAAGCATGCAGAAAAAACAAGACTTTCGCATTTTTTTTATCCGGTTCAATTTATGTTTGATTATCCAAACAGTTTGATTACCCAAACTACCCTAGGTCCCAATTAGTTCGGATGATCGACTCTCTGCTGTAATTAAAGGTAACTAAAGTAGTGGATAGTGGTAATGCAGTACATATAGCATATCCTAACCTGGCTAAGGATTTTAACACTGTTCCCCATGCATGTTGACAGATTTGTAAATTTGAATATAAATCCTTATGTTATTAGGTGGACAGCTAAATGGTTGCCTGACAGAATCTATGTAGTTAGAGTCCAAGGTGCTACATTTGAAAGCAAATAAAATCGTCAGTCATGTACCACAGAGCTCATTGTTAGACCTTCTCTTATTTGGCATCTATTTTACAAACCTCCAAATCAGACTCTTTATAGTCTATAATTATTTAAGTTTGCAGACAGCCGTTAATCTACCACTGACTCACAATCGCTCCAGCATGGTTCAGACAATGTTGATAATCGATACAAGTACAATGGTCTCAAATTAAATGTGAAAAAAACAACATAGTTCATTTTAGTAAACAAAACAGTTTCACATACCGTATAAATGACACACCTCTTCTATCAGACACTGTCATAAGGGATCTAGGCACTCTTGTTGATAATTCTTTATTATATGACCAACATGTCTTCACAGTAGCTCAGAAAGCCTTCTTTCTGACTCACCTAACTTCTAAAGGCATCTCCGCTAGATCCACTGAAGTCTTAATTCTCCTTTATTTCTATATTATCAGACCCATTACCGAATATAATGCACTTTTTGGCAAGTATTTCTCTAACCCTATCACTCAACATGAGAGATCTCAGAGATTCATAACTAAAAAGATCAGTGGCTTCAAAAATCTTAGTTATTAGGAAAGACTGTTAGCCCTTTCTCTGTACATCTGTGCTTAGCCTATCAAGCCATTAAAGATCAATCCTTCTTTGACCTCCTATTCCTTTGCAGAACAAATGGTGTCTCAAGTGCCCAGCTAAAGGAACTAAATGTTCACCATCAGATAAATAAAACACATCAGTGTGATACATTCACATTCCAATGTATCCGTCACCACTGGAGCAAACATCCACTATATGACAAAGAGAGTACCACCCTTGTTACCTTTAAGGTAAACCTAAATAATTAGATGGGCAGTTTCAAATTTTCCACTGGTCTCTCCTGTTTTGGCCTTCATGAAATGTTTTTTTTTTTTTTTTTTTTTTTTTGTCTAAGCTTGTCATGGTCTGCAGACTAATTGCGTAGTACTTAACTATGAACCTACAATGAAGGAGTTAATGAGGAAACAAGAGAACACAGAATGGAAAACGGCATTAGACAAAGATGTAAAACAAGTTACAAG
>NC_056743.1:1216207023-1216209523 GCF_019279795.1 Protopterus annectens
AAATTCTAAACACAAAATAAAGTAGGGGGCTTCGCCAATTTGGGGGGCTGTGCCCCACATACCCCCCTACTTAAATATATTAACTCTGAGATCACACCACAGTGAATTAAATAAAAAAGTCCTGAAAACAGCCCAGCGATTTTTTTCCCTGGGAAAAAAACACTGTTCTCTGTCTTCAGGATTGTCAACTTTCGCTCTTAAAGGGTTGATAAATCAGCATTTGCTATTTTAAGTGTTCACTGATTTAATATACACCCTATATGGGGACACCATATAACATGCATACATTCATTTTTGCAAAATATGTGTACAAAGAAACTACAATACTATAAATTAAGTGCAATAAGAATTTATAGTAATTAGGTAGCAGCTGCAAAACCTGGCCTTTGCTGTCATAACATATAGCAAAGTAATTCCATTTAGATGGCTTTTTATTTAGTCTACCAAATCTCTTGTACATGATGATGTCATAATAAGTTTAACAGTCGCATCATGTAAATGATCAAAACTAGCTACAAAAAGCTTGCCCTTTCTTGCACAGAGGTGTGGCTGACACAATGGCTTGCTCAAGATAAGTGTATACCTCAGGAACTGTCTCTTGGTTTAGCAGTTACAACACTTTATGACGCAGGCTGTCACATATTTTGAGATGAGAACAAGCCAGTCCAGTGTCATTTCCATCTGTTAAGCGTAAGGCTTAGGAATTCCTTTGTTTTAACAGAGTTGGACCTTTTATATATTTGCAGAACCAGGTATAATATCTTTTGTTACTTTATTTGTTGATTAACTGTCTTCAGTGTCTTAGTTGATGTGTTACAGTCAGTTCATGTTTTTGTCAAATTTTCTGCCAAGTTGAATGCACATTTGCCATTTTCTCTGGTAGAAGTAAAACAGGTAAAGGTAGCAACTTTGTCTCATTCACCATCAAATCAATGACTGGCAAGGTGGCAATTCTGTTAGCTGTAATGGAGTGTTTCTATATTCAGTGAAAGCCAGATAAAAGTCTAGTTTGTAAACATAAACACATTTTCATAATACAATTTACAATTTGTAGGGCTCTCTCTAAAGTGACATTTAGACTAAAGATGCCGTGATAAAAACGTGAAATACAGAAATCCCAGGTTTTCATAGGTTCATAGGTTGGTACTAGGCTATCAGCCCTAGGGCCTATACAAGCCTAGCCATAACAATTCCCTGGCTATTTCTTCCCACATTATTTACTTTCCTGGACCCCTGTCTAACAGGGCAACTGACGTGATCCCTGGGGTGAATTTCCTTTCTCCCATCCAATCGTCAAGGTTCCTCTTGAAGAGGTCCAAAGAGGCACTCTGCTTGACATGTATGGGCAATCTATTCCAGAGTCTGGGGAGTCTCTGGGTCAGGAACCTATCCCTCCAGCATGTTTTGTTTATTGTGATGACAAGGTTTAGATCCCTGGAGCATGTAGCTCTGAGGGATTGGGATTTCTTTAAGTGTAGCATGTCCAACAGCTCTGGGTTTGACATGGCCTTGTATGTTAAGCAGAGATCGCATCTGAGTAGACGATATGCTTTGTGAACAAAGCTCAAAAAAACTGGACCTAGAAACTGTGAATCATTATCAGAGCCATGAATGACATGAGAAAATGACTTTCATTAGTGTGATGACTAGCTGTAAAGATGTATCTCTGAGATGAATGTCTCTCAGTTTAATGTATTTGTAGCGCACTTGCAACAGGCATCTGCATTGTTGCTGAATTTACAAAAATGGGGATGATCACATTCTAACCTTGAGGCAAGCATCCAATAGATGGAGGTGAACTAAATTATGGAGTGAGATTGTTATAAAACTGAGTAGTGTGCTTTTAGCTGATTAAGGAATTTCTTTTAAATGAATTCAGTATGTTGAGAAAAAGTTATTGAGGAATTGAGATGAAGAGTGAAGTGATAGGAATTCAGTTGGCATACGCTATTCATATTTTTAAATTGTGTTGATAGTGTAAATGTCTTTCAGTTTTTGAGGGATAACAAATAACATTAGTAGAGTTCGAGTGAAGTTTGTTAGAAATGAAATATTTCCAGATCAAACTTAAGCCCTTTTGTAAGTTTACTTCTGACTTCATTCATAGTTGGGGCTACGTGATGGAGAAGGATATCTTCTCTGCAAAGAACAAGAGCTAGGGAATCTGAGTCGGTGATGTCTTTGACAGAGAGCGAGAACTGTTTTGGGACAAGGAGAACTCTGACAGATCCCATAGAAGAATTTTCGTCTAGCAGACAATTCATCATTATTAAGGCTAATGAAAGTAAGGTTTGAGAGACCATTTGACGCTTAGTTAATAACATTTGTGACACAGCCTGTTTCTAAAGTCCTTGTAAGAAAAGGTGGTGGCTGAACCTTTCAAACACCTTTTTAAGGTCAATGAATATGGTAGTATATAAGTGATCTTTCTTCATGCATGAGCAAATGTGATTAGCTGCAGTTTATATGACATTAACTATATTATGGCCATCGCAGAATT
>NC_056743.1:1216214523-1216297023 GCF_019279795.1 Protopterus annectens
GGCAAAGCTCTAAAAATATGAGGAATAATCTGGACATTCTGTGAAAATCTGGAGAGTTGAGAGGTATGGATGGTGGTTGGACATCTGACACCGGTGCTCTAATTATCCAGATAGCCACATGCTAACATCTGCATGTGTCCACATGCAGATTTGGTTCTGTTTTGGTTATGGCTGTGTGGCTATGTCAGACATACAGTCACATTCTGTATATCTGCCATGTGGTTAAAAACTCGGCAGCTAATATTCATGGTGACCTGCAATGGGTTTGCACAATGTGTATGTTGTGCCTGTGTGTGTATGTGTGTGTGTGTGTGTGTGTGTGTGTATGTGTGTGTGTGTGTGTGTGTGTGTGTGTGTGTGTGTGTGTGTGTGTGCACGTGCGTGTGTGTATTTGTGTGTGTGTACGTGTGCATGTGTGTGCGTGTGTGTGTGTGTATGCGTGTGCGTGTCTGTGTGTGTGTCTGTGTGTGTGTGTGTGTGTGTGTGTGTGTGTGTGTGTGTGTGTGTGTGTGCGTGTATATGTGTGTGTGTGTGTGTGTGTGTGTGTGTGTATGTTGTGTCTGTGTGTGTGTGTGTGTGTGTGTGTGTGTGTGTGTGTGTGTGTGTGTGTATGTTGTGTCTGTGTGTGTGTGTGTATGTGTGCGTGTGTGCGTGTGTGTGTGCATGTGTGTGCGTGTGAGTGCGTGTGTGTGTGTGTGTGTGTGTGTGTGTGTGTGTGTGTGTGTGTGTGTGTGTGTGAGAGACAGAGCATGCATTCTGTCTTTGTCACATGTCTGCAGATGTGTCTATGTAGTGTCTTGGCCTTTACTATACAGCTTTTTATATATTTTCCTTGCTTTGTTCCTGCTGCTCTGTTGTCCATTTATTCCCCTGTCAATTCAGACTGCCCCACAACACTTGTGTGAGCAGATCCCTTGCTCTCCACTGAATGTTTCTTTTGGGGCACTTTGTTGAATTGATGACTAAGGGTAGGTGCAAAAGCCCAGTCTCCAGTAGGTTGGGGGGGTGGCCTAATGGTTAAGGTGTTTACCTTATAGACACAAGGTGCAGGGTTTGATTCTCAAATGGGATAATTGGCTAGGTTTAAAATGGCCGACAAGGACAGTTAGCCTAGTAGTAACCTATGAACCTAATCCAGGCAGGCACAGAGGAACAAAAATTGGAAATGTTGGGACCTGCTAGAATGAATCACACAACACAGAGACTAAATGACTGAAAAATCATACTTATGTGTACTAAGTCCAGGATGGCCATTTCTCAGAATATTCCCCTTCATGTGAGGTATGGTCATCTCAGAGTTGTTATTCATAAGTTTGGGGGATGGGAGGGATTGCCCCCTGCAAATAAGAAGTTTAAAAAGCAAGAGCGATATTCAAGATTTGTTCTTCAATTTCTGCCTTTTTTCCTGGTTTATCAGCACTTGGGATTCCTATGCATGTTCATTCCAGCTACAACATACAGCGATATAACTCCATGGCTGCTGGCATTACCAGCAAGTGAGACGTGTCCTATAGACACCTGTTTCCTGAGAGATATTGCAACAGTTATGAGCCTGGATGCCTTCCTTCCCACAAGATTGCTAACTTGGCATCAGATACTCACTCCCACTCTCCCTGGTTGGCCTCTCCAGTGCCTGGGTCACTAACTGATCCCAGGTCATCTGTGTCATAATGAGGGCCTTGTTTCTTTGTGCCACATAGATGATGAGCATTACTGGACAGTTTTTGTACTTATCTGTATCAGATCACAATTAAGAAGATAAGTAGCAGCTGTGTCTCGAGATAAAAATGGAGGCTTCTGTTGAATGGGTAGCCTGGCCACTAAGGGAAGATTTTTCTCAAGTATGACAGATAAAGTACCTAAATGAACTTGCTGTCAAAACACAGAAATTTGGAGATGTGTAGATGTTCATCCATTCATACTGGGTGAGATATCCACATAGTTCAGAGGATGCTGCAAAGAATGATAGTCTGAGATGCTACTGAGATCAATGTGGGCTAGCAAGTTATCACTGAAAATATTCTGGACTGCTCTGGCTAGCCCCGTTGGCACAAAGGGATAAATCCCTGACTACAACCAGATGACCCAAATGCATCCATCAGTTTGGAAACCTGCAGAAGCTGGCCCCTTTGGGTGGAGAGGAATAAAGAGGAATAGCCAGTTTGCCTGTCTTCAGGGGTAGGGGTAGGGGGCATGGGCTCAGGGAACATTGTCCTTGATAGAATCCCTGGTGTAGACCAGAGATCATATGGATCTGCCTATGTATAGCAGAAGCATGGTCATTTGAACACATCACATATGGGGGAAGGACATGCATCACAAAACCCCTTTTCACACCAACTCCTAGGGCACCAATGAGCACAGAACAGCTGAACTTAAGCAGAACAATTCATGAATGGTGGTGTTACCTTGCCTGTGCCTTCTTGCAGGAGGATGTCATTTGTAGGTACTGGTGTGACTTTGCCTTGCTGTCTTCTAGGAAGTTGTCATTCATAAGTGCTGCTGTTACCTTGCCTGTGCTGTCCTGTAGAAAACTGAAATTCACAGGGCTGGGTTACATTGTCCTTGCTCTCCTGTAGAAGGTTGACATTCATAGCTTCTGGCGTTACTTTTCCTGTGATGTCCTGTAGGCGGTTGTCAGTAATAGTTACTGGTGTTACCTTGCCTGCATTTCCCTGTAGGAGGTTGTAATTCATTGTTAGTGTGACTTTGCCTGTGCTGTCCAATAGGAAGTTGTCAATCATAGGTGCTGAGGTTACCTTATCTGTTCTGTCCTACAGGAGGTTGTCATTCATACGTGCTAGTGTGACCTTGCCTGTGTTTTCCTGTAGAAGGTTGTCATTCATAAGTGCTGCTGTTAACTTGTCTGTGTCATCCTGTAGACCGGTAACATTCATAAATGACTGTGTTACCTTGCCTGTGGTGTCATGTTGGAGGTTGTCATTCTTGGTTGGTTTTGTTACCTTGTCTTTGCTGTCATATAGGAGATCATTATTCAAGGTTGGTATAACCTTGCCTGTGTTGTCCTGTAGGAGGTTGTCATACATAGGTGTTGGTGTTTCCTTGCCTGTACTGTCCTGTAGGATATTGACATTCATAGGTGCTGATATTACCTTGGGTATGCTGTCCTTTAGATTGTTGCCATTCAAAGTTGTTGGTGTTACCTTGGCTGTGCTGACCTGTAAGGAGTTTTCATTCACAGGTACTTGTGCTACCTTGCCTGTGCTGTCCTGTAGGAGGCTGTCATTCCTGCTGCCTGACCTTGTCACTGCTGCATGGTTCCTCCAGCTACACTGCAACAGTATGTGGATGCACATTGTAGTCATTGTGCTTGGAAATCTGTGTTGTTGTAAGACACATTGTTGGAGACCCATCCATAGTAAGGATAAATATGGTATACAAATGGTTCAGGGAAGTAGAACAGAAATGGTGCTTTGACCGAGAAAACATATACTGAAAGTGAAAGAATATGCTATGCATACGTCTAGTACAGATACATTAAATAAATAAATTACTTTTTCATTTAGAATCTTTATTAAATGTTATATTTATCTTGTATTAGTTTTTCTCCCATCAAATTTGCTTCTGCTTTATAATTATTATTAAATCAACATGGCATCAGCTTTAACAAGTGATTATGTACCTATTATAAGTGCAGATTAATATACACATTTTCCTCATTACACACAAAGGGACAGGTGCTGTAAAAATGTGCAACAGTCTGGGAGTAAAAGGGTTAAACACTTTTCATCTGAGGGTAAACAGCATGCATCAGATAGACTGCTCCATCTTTGCAGACTAGCAAGTGGGTCATGGGCAAAAGACAGACGTCAGCCTGTGTTACATCCTCATTGTCTCTGTTCTGCTTGCTGAAAAGAAATGACTTTCATAGAAACAAAGACTAAAAGGTGATGACAGGATCCCTAGTGACAGGAAAAATAAAGCTGAAAAGAGCTATGACGGGTTTAAGCTAAGGCAAGGACAAAGAAAATGACAGATTTTTTTTTGTCTTCTCTTACCCTTAAAGGGCTGAGAGAGATGTATATCCTTCAGCTAAATATTGGAACAGAACTGAAAAAGCAAAAGTGAAACAAAAAAGTAAAATTTGAGGAAAACACTTTGCATGACAGAGACAGGTGAAGGAAATGTAGTCAACCTGTATATTACGCATCATACTGTTGATCAGGAAGTGGCCGCAAATAAGTGTGTTATGATTCATCATACCTACTAGTACTAATAAGGAAAAAGAACAGCAGTGCAAGGATAGGCATATGCAAATAACCATATAATGGTATGCAAATTAAAGCATTCAGTCTAATAAGTGCATGATGACATGCAAATGAGTGCCACTGAAATCAGGTCACGGTTCACAGATGTAGGGGGAAGTGGGCATGCAGCAAGTTGTCTGTCACTGTGATAGCAAAAACTGCATGCAGGAATTTGTGGAGCTGCAACAATAGAAGATGTTAGGAACAGACGCAGTGTTTGTGCAACAGAACATATGGTCCTAAGTGTCACTACCAATTACCCAATAGTGTTCTGCAGTGTATCTGGTACAGACAAGCATGGTATTGGCTGGCCGCATGTCATTTATCGCCCACTAGATGACCAGCAGCTGACTAACTATTCTAAAGCAGACAGAGGTATTGCACAAACATTGTCTGACGTATTACCCATGAACAGGATTATTATGGATATGTAGAATTCCTATAGCAGTAGACACAGAGGTATGTGTAGTACATACTATACTAACTACAGTGACCTTCCAGGGAAAAACAGGGGACACAATAGACATAACACAGACATCAGCCTCCAGCATGTTTCATGATAAACTCATCCACATGCAGAAGTAGTTTATCTGTTTTCTCAACACAATAGGAGAAAGCCACAACCATGTGTGGCTTCTATGGCATTGCCCGCCTTTCGAAAGAATTAGGTGCTAAAGATTGCATACATGACAATAAGGTCCTCACCTGCTGTCCATGAACTGTGCTATCTCGATAGGAAAGCCTACCACTCTTCGAACTGTCATGTAGAGTGCGATAGACAGGAGTTGATTACAAATGTATCTACACAGCACTCTGGCAGTGATTATGATTTCTGCATGTGACATACAAGATATCTGTGTCACCACTTCCTACATAGTGAATTGCCATATGGCCAGCTAGTTGGTAAGTGTAGGCAATGTGCTAATCAGACTCGAGCAGAAACAAAGACAGTGAGACTGAATATCTCAACCCATCCAATGTGTTTCCACTGTATGTCAGGTGTTGCTAAGTACCCATTGTAGTCCTGGTTGAAGACACCCATACAAAGCCTACATGGCATTTCCCTAGTACAAACCAGAAACATTCTAGAACACATTTGACCTACTGAAGACCCAATTCTGCTGCCTTGATATGTCTGGAGGAATGGACTTCAGCATGCAGCTGCCATGTTATGTGAGGTACTTGTAATATGCTGCGAGTTATGTCTTAACATTGCCATGAAGTATTCAGACCAGCCATCTGTGCTGGGAACCTGTGGATCCACTACAACAGTTCCTGTTACAGACAGCACACCAACCTAACCCAGTGACAATAAGACCAATACAGAGTGAGCAGCCACCGTACTCCCCCTCCCCTACCATCAACATCAACAGACACAGGACACAGCAGTGCTGGTAGAGCAGCAGTTCCTGGGTAGCTCTACAGGCCCATGAAAAGCACATAGTGATAGTGAGGTTTCACAGAGCAAACAGGATGCATGCAGTATTTGTTAAAGGCTATGCAGGGCAGTGTAGGATAAAGTCATGCTGTGTAACACATCTCCATATTCACGAAGGGGGGGGGTACAGTGGAATGGGTCACAGTCTTCAGCATTTTATCCAGGTACCAAGTGACACAATGACACATCACTGTCATCACATCCTGTATGGGTTGCCATGTCACTGGACATGGAGACAGTTGTCTTCCAGCAAGTGGTGCATTATGTCATAAACAAAGTCTGCTGGTGACAGGGAGGAGATGACACTATTACATTGTGAATGGAAAAAGATGTCACTATGTGACCATGATCTGGTGTCACTTCACTGGCTTCATCTGGCAGTACTAGTGGCCTTCTGTGAAAG
Organism: Protopterus annectens; assembly: GCF_019279795.1. Classification (NCBI taxonomy): domain Eukaryota; kingdom Metazoa; phylum Chordata; order Ceratodontiformes; family Protopteridae; genus Protopterus; species Protopterus annectens. The sequence goes on from NC_056743.1 coordinate 1,216,220,633, forward strand.
AATGTTGCACTACTTCAGGAACTTGAACTATACAGAATTTACTGGTGGTGTGTAATTCTTCTGGAGGCCAGCAAGTGTCTCTGCCATTAAATGAGGTGGTGGAAGGCAATATCCCTAGACTTTCAGGGGCAGCAATGTACCCTAGGATGGCCTTCTAAAATGAACACCCAGTGCGCATGGCCACCCCAATCATGGACAACTTTACTAGACCAGACAGTAATAGAGGCACTTGTTATCCCCCCCCCCAAATATAGGTAGATATGGTGATGGCATACACCGCCACAGTCCTCATGAAACTCAGCATGACATCGTCCTTGGACTCCATTGCCAAACCAAGCCCTGTGTGACATTTTCACAGAAGCCAGGTGCCACACCAGTCATCTTTGTTTCAGCATGAAGAGCAGCAGACTGTGTCTAGATGATAACTGGTTGAGACATAGCACTCCCCACATTTTAGCAGATGACTGCAATATGTGACAGCACTTGGAACCCTGTTAGGCTGTCATATGCTGCAAGGTGTACTGGTGCTGTCAGTCTCAGGATAGACCCCCCAGTGCAGATTGTAAGTGCACGTGCTGTATAGCCTGTAGGTCAGGTGTGGGTATGACCATACCTTCACCTTGCGCAATGGGTGCATGACCCCTCAGAAGGGAGACAGACAATACTAGTGTGCTATCTGCCGTTCCCTCAGACTGTGTCTTGTTATCATCAGGCTTTCATAGGTGCTGGCTTCAGCCTGTTCTCCTTATCTGACCTATGCAGGATCCATAGTAATGTTCTGACCTGTAAATGACATGTGGCTGACTTCACAAGACATAAAAAACTGAATATGAACATCCATGCTACATAAAATGCTACATGTTGTGCTTACACAGCAGTAAAGAATATGCAGCTATAGAATACATACCTCCTCTAGCATTCCTGTGTGCCTGCACACCTGACATAGCTATAGAAAACATATGTATTGGTATATGTGGCCTGCCCGCACCATTTATGTGCATAACTGCTGTATTACATATTCAGGAACACATGAGCATTAGCCACTAATGGAAACTGAGTTCACTCCTCCATGTATGACACTTGTAACTACATCATCTTCATGCAGGGACACCAGGAACTCCTCCTTATTAGTTAACGTTGCAGTGGGAGGTGGCTATCTCCAATGGCTAACCTTCCTGCCTTTGTGATACCTTCTGTCTTGTAGGGTCACCTAATCATGTCTGTAGTATGCCTCCCACATTGCTGTGTGATTCAGCCCACTAAGAGCATTGATATCACTGACAGTTTCTCCCAGATGTGATTCCATAGTGGCTGGTGAGTACCTCTTCTCTCCAACAGTCCTTGATGTCTATTGTAGGATATCATTCCCAGCTCAGCTGAAGTTGTCCAACCTCTGCTGTCCATGACTTTTTGAAGACTTGATGACACTTATGGAAACAAGAGGTGTAGCTATAGGTCAATGAATGCTGGGGCAGAAGTCTTCCATTTAGAGACAGTAGATAATGATAAACTTATATAATGTTACACGTTTGGACAGGAGTAGTAATAAAGTAGGTGTTACAGACGTGCTATCATATGGACAGTGGTGTTCTCCAGTGATACTCCAGACAAGCGGTAGGGACAGAAATATGCATCTATACAACTGGGGTGGCTGCCACAAAGAGGCTTACAGAGATACAGAGGGGAAATGTGGACATTGCAGACAACATGAGTAGGAGGTCACCTGTGGATCACTGGTAACAGTGTGCTACTGGGCTACGATACTGAAGTTACACATGTAGAGGCCCATTATAATAGTTCCTACAATATACGTATGGGCAGTATGTCTGTTAGGACATAGGTTAGAGTAAGGATAGGCAGTACTGATAGTGGGCTGGATTCCCACTGCTACAGAGTAGCTATACAGCTGCACAGACTATGTATGGGTTATATTCAGGTACAAGTTGTAGGTAACCATAGTATGAATTAGTCTATCCACCCATACCCTGTTCCAAGGCAAGAGCTCACATGTGTAACACACCTGAGAACTACATCTTTCCCAGTACTGCAGAGCACTATGTATCTTTTCAAGCCTGCATCTTCTTAACATATTGTACTCCACTGCCAGAGACTTGCTTGCTTCTTCCTATACTTTTCTCAGAGTGTGGTTTAGCATATTGAATGGAAGAATGTCTGCTTAAACTACAAGCATGTAGTAGTTTCCATGGTATGCATGTCTGTCTATGAATGACTATGTTTCAGAGACGTGCACAGGTGGCATGGTGTACAGCTTGGGATTACCGCATGCTGCTGATATGCTGTGCTTGAGGGCTTATGCATGCTGCCTGCATACATACATATGTTATGCTTTACAAAAGACTAGACTATGCTGCTCATGATTCATAGTTCACATTTCTAGCTTGATTCACAGGTCACCATCTTGTTTTATGTGAAATTCATGACAATGGCTGATTCCAATGTTTCCCAGGCAAGTTGTCAGTCTGAATAACTTGATGCAGCCTAGCAATCAGTGTGGCAGGAGATGCATGAGGCAGGTGACAGTGCAATGGCTCCCTGGGTAGCCACTACCATGCCTTTCTGGTGTGTATTGCAGATGCAGTCAACTGGAATCCCCTACCATTAGGTTACCAATGAAAAATGTGGCCTCTAATACTCCACTGGCCACCCTCACTCATGTCTGTAACCTGACAGGCTAATATGATACCCCTCTGGGCCAGTCAGGAGCCAGAATGCTGCCTAACCCCCAGCCTATCTGCAGTCAGTTGTACACCCATCTTATTGCACTACAACCCAGCCCTTTGTATACTGTCCTCTCCTTTTCCTCACTCACTGCCACTTTCTGTTTGTCTCTGTTCAGCCCATGTCTCCCCTTACTAGTCTGCATATCAACCCCGTTTCTCTGTTTGTATTTGTGTGCTACTACTGGTTATCTTTCACCACTTTTCTACCCTATTTCCCTATCACCCTTGCCATCATCCCTTTTCTCTAAAAAAAATATATATATATATATATATATATATATATATATATATATATATGGGTCTACTGCTTTACATCGAAAATACACTTCTTTGAGATAGAGCAGTAGACTCTACACTTCAGCGAAAGTCCACTTAAACGAAAGTTCACTTTCACTGAAGTCTAGTTCACCAGGCTACCCAAAAAAAAAAAAAACACTAAAACATGTTTTTGCAGGGGGGCAAGCCCCCTTGCACCCCCATGTGGGGGGCACAGCCCCCCACATCCCCCCTACATAAATATACCAACTCTGAGATCGCACTACAGCGGGGAAAAGGGAATATTCCCATTCCGCACTGTAGTGTGACTGCCAAAGTCAATGTTCGAAGTTTCACTAATTCTAACAAGTGGACTCGGTGAAGTGGGGTTCGAAGTAGTGAAACTTCGAACATATTGACGGATCCCATATATATATATATATATATATATATATATATATATATATATATATATGTATATATATAAATCAGGTGTCTGTCCTCATGAAAATGTGTTCTGCCTTCCCCACATGCTTTTCATTTATGTTTCCCTTCTGTGTGGACCTCTGCTTGTTATTCTGTCCCACGTACTATACTTTCCTCTCCTTTCATGGAAACAGTATGTGTCCAAGTAACTGGACATCAGACAGCAGGTGTTAACATTGCCCTGTGAGTTGTTACTGTGGTGTGCTTGACAACAACCTGAATCTCCATGCACCAGCTCACTCACCTGCTAACAACCAGTCTTGTGAGTTCTCCACTAGCTGGCCTGTGGCTATTCCATTATTCTACCATTTTCCTTTTGTTCTGCACTACTCTGGTTGGTTTGTAACTCTTTAGTATTGTTCCGATTTCCACATCAGGGCTCAGCTAGCTACTTAGCTGCATGAGTTTGTCTCCATTCGGATATTTATTTGCTTTTTATTTACATTGAAGAGTATTGGCACTAAGCAGGGCAAGCTTTTGTTCTAGCTTATAGTAACATCTTTATGAATCCTAGCCAGCAGAACTTTCTAAGTAGCCCCACTGTTGTCAAAGTGGTGAAAATTGAAAGGCTGTTTTATGTACCAACCAAAAAAAGTGGACATACAAGATTTTTATAGGGCATGATTACTCTCTGATAAAGATGAAAAAAGACATTAGCTTCACCAGGGGTATAGCCAGGATTTTTGGAACTGTAGCCAAAATTCGAAATGTACACCCCCTTCCCTCCACAGCTGTAGGCATTCCACAATCCCAGAGAGTGCAGGCCAAAGCAAAATAAATAATAATAATAACCAAACAGAAATTAAAAAGCCATTTAACAAAACACATTGCCTTAAACCATGACAAACAATTTAAACAATTACATTTTAGCACATTTCATTGCACAAAATAAATGTTTTCAATATTCTGCAGACTGCCGACGGACTATGCTCATAGCTTTCACAGCAGATATCTTGACTCTGTTCACAGTATGTAGGACACAGTGACACACGGGCCAAAATGCACATGCATTGACATATTTACACTTCTGGGCCTTATAAAACAGCATGTCCAGTCAAATTAATAGCCCAACACAGTGAATTATTTAGAGCACGTAAGAGGTAATCATGTTGGGAAGACTGGTACTCAGAAAATCTTGGGGTCTTGGTTAAGTTCCAAGGATTGGTTGACTGAGGTGGACAAAAAAATGGATGTGTAAAAGAAATTTTCAAATTTTTGAAAAATAAAGGATTGGAGCACCTCTAAACAGAGGCAATGGAACTAACAGTGGTAAAGTTTGTCCACATGTAAAACCAAGAAGAAATGCATGTAAGTGAAAGACTTTTCTCTTTGGCTAAGGAAAATACTTCTCTGCTAATATGATAGCTCTGCTTCATATCATCTGCACTTATTCTCCTATAACAACAGAGATACATCACCTTCCTCTTTTGTTAATTCAATCAAATGTCAGGAGAACCTGAAATACAGGTTACTGTGGAGGTGCACATCATCACAATACTCCAAGAGGTAATAACAACTGTCAGATACAGAACATGTGACATGTGACCTACAGCACCTGAAGGTCACTTATGTGGCTCTGCATCCCTCTGCTTAGTCTCCACACCTTCACCACCTGTCATCTTCCTCCATCCCATTTGGGTGTCGTATATCTCTACGTTAACCATACTTGCTGATTTCATATATGTGCCAGCTTCTTTGTCTTTTTGATAATTTTCAACAGCTTCTCTCACTCCCTCTTTTGCAACCATATTTCTCTTCCATTTCCCATATCTTTTATAATAGTTCATTCATAATCCTTGAATTTCCATATTTATCACCTTTTTACAGATTACCATGCATCCCCTTTATCCTCCCTGCCTTCACCCCGATGTGGTCTACACCAGTGGTTAACCTCCTGTCCTCTACATTTCCTCTTTAATCTTCCCTCAATGCCATTAAGAAGCTTTCATCTGCTCATGACACCACTCTCTGCCATGCACCCCATATGTATATGCTTATACATATATTTCCAGTCCCCCCTTAAATGTTCTAATCCTCTTTCCCGAATATCCCTCATTCCATAGTCTTCACCTCTCAGGAGCTCCCATTCTTTCACCCCTCATTTCATGTCTAGATCCGTCTCATCCTCCTCACCAGGACTTTAGTTACTATAAGGAAAAAGCGCAGTGCCAGATGGCATCCCTATCTTGTACATCTTTCTGCCTTAGTTTATTTATTTTTTTTATTTATTTAACATTTGTTTTACCAGAATTATATCCGACTGGGCAACAGATGCCCTCTTTCAGTGGAGTCCTGGGGAGAAGAGCTCCAAGAAGTGATATGGTGAACAATACATAGGTTAATATGGTGGAACATACATAGGTTAATATGGTGGAACATACATAGGTTAATATGGTGGAACATACATAGGTTAATATGGTGGAACATACATAGGTTAATATGGTGGAACATACATAGGTTAATATGGTGGAACATACATAGGTTAATATGGTGGAACATACATAGGTTAATATGGTGGAACATACATAGGTTAATATGGTGGAACATACATAGGTTAATATGGTGGAACATACATAGGTTAATATGGTGAACAATACATAGGTTAATATGGTGAAAAATACATAGGTTAATATGGTGAACAATACATAGGTTAATATGGTGGAAAATACATAGGTTAATATGGTGGGAAATACATAGGTTAATATGGTGGAACATACATAGGTTAATATGGTGGAACAATACATAGGTTAATATGGTGGAACATACATAGGTTAATATGGTGGAACATACATAGGTTAATATGGTGGAACATACATAGGTTAATATGGTGGAACATACATAGGTTAATATGGTGGAACATACATAGGTTAATATGGTGGAACATACATAGGTTAATATGGTGGAACATACATAGGTTAATATGGTGGAACATACATAGGTTAATATGGTGAACAATACATAGGTTAATATGGTGGAACATACATAGGTTAATATGGTGGAACATACATAGGTTAATATGGTGGAACATACATAGGTTAATATGGTGGAACATACATAGGTTAATATGGTGGAACATACATAGGTTAATATGGTGGAACATACATAGGTTAATATGGTGGAACATACATAGGTTAATATGGTGAACAATACATAGGTTAATATGGTGGAACATACATAGGTTAATATGGTGGAACATACATAGGTTAATATGGTGGAACATACATAGGTTAATATGGTGGAACATACATAGGTTAATATGGTGGAACATACATAGGTTAATATGGTGGAACATACATAGGTTAATATGGTGGAACATACATAGGTTAATATGGTGGAACATACATAGGTTAATATGGTGGAACATACATAGGTTAATATGGTGGAACATACATAGGTTAATATGGTGGAACATACATAGGTTAATATGGTGGAACATACATAGGTTAATATGGTGGAACATACATAGGTTAATATGGTGGAACATACATAGGTTAATATGGTGGAACATACATAGGTTAATATGGTGGAACATACATAGGTTAATATGGTGGAACATACATAGGTTAATATGGTGGAACATACATAGGTTAATATGGTGGAACATACATAGGTTAATATGGTGGAACATACATAGGTTAATATGGTGGAACATACATAGGTTAATATGGTGGAACATACATAGGTTAATATGGTGGAACATACATAGGTTAATATGGTGGAACATACATAGGTTAATATGGTGGAACATACATAGGTTAATATGGTGGAACATACATAGGTTAATATGGTGGAACATACATAGGTTAATATGGTGGAACATACATAGGTTAATATGGTGGAACATACATAGGTTAATATGGTGGAACATACATAGGTTAATATGGTGAACAATACATAGGTTAATATGGTGGAACATACATAGGTTAATACTCACGGTAGCTGTATTAACATGTGTGACTAAAAATTACAGTAAATATCAAACAAGCAGCATATTACATGTCACGTGTGACTAAAAATTACAGTACATATCAAACAAGCGACATAATACACATCACTTATTACATATCAAGTGAACAGCATAATACACATCACACATCGCATACGTGAATAAAAAGGTAATAGTACATAGGTTAATCCAAGTGGTAAGTCTGACATGTGAGTGAAAGAAAGACAGGGAAAAAATTCCCCTGAGCTACATAATATAGTCAGAGGATCAGTGAATTTGCAGTGATAGTACCATGATAGACACATAATGTGCCAGGAAGTAGGGCCATGTTTACAAATATTTACAGTTAGAAAGCACCAGCATAATTCTTGATTCGGTCAGGAGATCCCTGAGTCTAATAATAGAAGTATGATATATGAACATGAGGTACCCAGAAGTAGGTAAATGCAACTAAATGTGCAAAAAATGTACAGAGCATCTAGGTGGGAGTATCATATGAGCATTGAGGCTTAAGAGATTATTTTCCTTGTGGCCTGGAGGGGTGTAAGGTGGTGTCTTTGCATTAGCAAAGGGGGTTAGCATAGAGGTGGGTTTTTAGGAGGTCCTTAAATATGGTTGCATGAGTTTATATCCTGAGGTTAGGTGGGAGAGTGTTCCATGCTTTAGCCACCTCATAGGAGAATAGGGCTTCCCCAGAGCTGTTCTTGCATGGATTTACCACGATCAAGGATTTGTTGCTTGATCGTAGTTCCCTGCTGGAGTTGTGGAAGTTTACTATGCCAGCTAGGGCAGGGGTTCTCTGGCTGATACAGAATTTGATGAGTGATGATGAGTTGGTGGTAGAGCAGTAGGTTTGGGAATTCTAGCCAGTGCCACTTATGTAGTGATTAACAGTGGTGGGAGCATGATTTAGTACTGGCAGCAAACCTGGCTATTTTATTGTAGCAAGTGGAGAGTTTGTTCAAGTCGGATTTTTTGATTTTGGTTAGAACTGGACAGGCATACAACAGTGTTGATAAGAGATGACTTCTGGCAATGGTTGTCCTGGAATTGGGGGCAAGGTACTGCTTGCTATGGTACAGGCATCCTAGCTTTTTATGAACTTTGGAGATGGTTTGGGATATGTGTTTATAGAATGTAAGTTGTTGGCCGATAATGACACCTGGTAATTTGGCCTCGGTGACTGGGGTGATGAGGGTGTTATTGGCTGAATGGATGGTGAATGTGGGGTCGTAGTTTTTAGTTGGGTGGAATAGCATTAGTTGTCTTTTCTGGGGTTTAGTATTAACCGATGGTTGTTTGGCCAGTTCTCTATCTCAGTGAAGGATTCTTGGGCTTTACTTAGTAGTAGATGGATGCTGAGTGCTGAGCAGATTAGGGTTGTATCATCTGCATATTGAACAATATCAGCTTTGGTGATTGCCAGATGGAGGCTGTTTGTAAATATATTAAAGAGAAGGGGGTCACCACTTATGAAAAGTTCAATACCCAGGTTTATTTATTTATCTATTGGTTGTCTTATACGCAGAAAAGAGGGCGAATCCAAAATGCACTTTTTTCAGCCAAGACTCCAGTAAAAAAGCATGAATCAGCATAGAGAACTGAATACAATGGTATACATAGATAGGTAATGAAACAAATTCTAAAGAGATACAGTTTTAATAACATGAGTATTTAAAGACTGCATTTATATAATAACATTGGACTATATAGGGTAAATATCCGCAAGGGGTTTAACACTGGAATCACATTTGCGACATGACAAAAGTGTAGTGTCAATATGAGTAGGAGGTCACCTGTGGATCACTGGTAACAGTGTGCTACTTGGCTATGATACTGAAGTTGCACATGCAGAGGCCCATTATAATAGTTCCTACAACATACTTATGTGCAGTATGTCTGTTAGGACATAGATTAGCATAAGGATAGGCAGTACTGATAGTGGGCTGGATTCCCACTGCTACAGAGTAGCTATACAGCTGCACAAACTATGTATGGGTTATATTCAGGTAAAAGTTGTAGGTAACCATAGCATGAATTAGTCTATTCACCATACCCCAGGAGTGAATTTGCAGTCATCCATCCATTGATCTAGGTTGTGTTTGAAGAAGGTCAGGGAGAGGCTGTGTTTCACATGAACTGGAAGCTTGTTGCATAGAAGTGGCAATCTCTGGGAGATTAATCTATCTCTCCAGCATAACTTGTTCATGCCAGACGCTCGGTTAAGATCCCTGGAGTGAGTGACACTCTTGCATTTTGATTTACAAATGTGTAGCATTTCCACCAGGTCAGAGATTGCCCTGTAAGCTAGGCACAGGTCACCCCTTATCAATCTGTAGGAGACAGAATACAGTGACAAAGCTTTCAGTTTTTCCATGTAAGACTTGTTTTGTGTACCCTGTAATTTCTTGTTGACAAACATGTGTGGTCTCTTCAGTTGTTGCATGCATCTAGTGAAGTACATGCAAAAAGGAACATTGCACTCAATTATTGGTCTGATGAGGGCCGAGTATAATGGAATTATAACATCATTAGAACTTTACTTATAAGATGCACCACATAGAAGGATTTCCTTAGTGCTGTGGATACATGGTGGTCAAAGTTCAGATTACAATCAACCTGAGTAACCAGATCATGTACCACTGGATCTACACTTAGAGGGGTGCTGTCTATAATGTAATTTTCAGGGATGTCTGCATTCCCAAAGGGAATAATAATGCAATTTTTTGCATTTAGCTTTAATCCATGACTTTGACACCAATCATTTGTCTGCATTAACCATATCTGCAGTATATTAACATCATTGGGGGTCTCAGTTATTGCTCCCAATTTGCAGTCATCAGTGAACTTTGTCAGCCACAGGCCATCCAAGTTTGCCTGGACTTCTGTGTAATAAATTCTGAACAGTAAGGGGCCCAGCACAGAACCCTGCAGTATGTCACTGGTGACTGGACTTTTGCTATAATTCCCAGGGTCAGTTGATGGTCTCTGTTTGTGCAGAGGCATTGCTGTTGCTGTCCTTCATTCTGCTGGAACATAGCCAGTTTGTAGGCTGTAGTTAAACAGGGGTGTATGGGTCTGCTAGGTCATCTTTTAAGTTGTTTAAAATGCAACCTGGAATGTTGTCCGGCCTCACTGATGCCATGTTTTTGGCCTTGGAGAGTGCTGAGATTCCCTGCTCTCTTCAAGATGATGGTCCCTCAGTGAGCCAGTTGGCTGCCCATCTGGTAATATGGGGGTTAATTCCTAAATAGGCCAATTGTGAGAGTTTCTCTATAGTATCTGAGTGGAGGATTGTGTCAAATGCCTTGGCTAGGTCAAGATCGGCTGTATGCAGGTTATTTCCCTTGTGCAGAGCCTTGGTGACTTTTTAAAATAAGTCAAACACGTTTAACATGAATGATCTACCTTTAACAAATCTGAACTGGATTGGGTCAAAAGTTTGCATATTACCCATGTCCTTGTTAATAAGGTCCATAATGATTCTTTCCATGGCTAATCAAGCTTATGGGCCTATAATTTTTAGGGCTGGTTGATGGTCCATCTTTGTGCAGAGGGATTACTGATTCTGTTTTCCATTCTGCTGGAACATAGCCAGTTCACAGGCTGTGGTTAAACAGAGATCCAAGTGGATCTACTAAATAATCTTTTAAGTTGTTTAAAAGGCAACCTGGGATGTTGTCTGGTCCTACTGATGCCATGTTTTTGGCCTTGGAGAGCACCCAGATAACCTGCTCTCTTGAGATAATAGGCTGAGGAATGGTAGCAGGTATACTTTGGGGGATGGCTGGAGGAAACAGGGGGTGAAGTTTACTCTAAATCTGTAGTTAGCAGGTTGGCTATTATCTCTGGCTGAGTATGGGTGGTGCTATCTACAACCAGTTCAGCTCTTAGCTGGGTATTCCCTTTTATATTTCAGATGTAGTTAAAGAATGCTTTGTGATTATCCTTAGCTGGGGAGGGAGGCTATTTATGAGTCATAATTAGCTTTGGAGGATTGACAAGATCTCTAATGTGTTTGTTTAAGCTAGAGATGGATTTCTTCCTCTGCTGAGCCAGTTCCCTCTTGTTCTTGGACGTTAGTTTCTTTCTCTTGTTATATAGCCTGTATATACTAGGGGTCTAGCAGGGCGGCTTGTTTTTTCATCAAGACCTGGTTTTAATCTGGTCAGGTACAGTTGATTATATTCAATTGCTTAAGTCATTATACAGGCCATTGATGTACACCCCTACATAAGAGTCCATGTTACCTGCATTAGAGGGGGCTTTGAAACTTCTTATGCCATCAATTAGTAGGAAGTAAATTGTCTTTGAAAAATTCTTAATAAATTTTGAGCTTCATGGGGTATCTGACCTTATAATTACATCAAACGAGATTGATTTATGGTCCAGTCTTAGCAGGGAGGTTATCATTTGGGGGGGTAAGCAATGCTCTCCCGTGTTAGTGAGCACTATGTCCAGGACATTTGAGCCTTTTGTGGGTGTGCTGATTAGCTGCTCTAGAGCATTTGCACTGACAAACACCAAGAACCCCTGAGCCAGCATGTTTGTGGTCATGTATGTTTCCCAGCCTGTAATGGGATAATTAAAATCACCCACAAGTAAGGTATTGGTCTGTATGGCAACTGACTCTAGTAAGTTCCGGTATGTGGTATGCTTTTCCTGTTTCATGGTGGGTGACCTATAGCTACCTATGATGTGGTAGGGGTCTTTGCCTATAGTTAATTGGACATGGAGTAGCTCAAAAGAGTCATACTGTTTGACCAGTCTCAAGATGTACTTATCCTTAATGAAGATGGATACACCTTCTCCTTTGGTTCTTTAACATTCAGTTTGTGGTCTGAATGTATGGAAGGCATTGAAGCCTAGCAATGCCAAGGTGCTTTCTGTATTTTTGAACCATGTCTTGGTGACTGCACAGATGACAGCATCTTTCAAAGTGAGGAGTGCTTCCAGGGAGTGCAGTTTCTTGTTTAGACTCCTAGCATTAAGCAGCAGTACCTTGAGATTATGTAGAGAGGATTTTGTAATATTAGGAGGTTGGTGATTTTGACACTGCCTGAAAAAGGCAGAATAGGAGTGGCTAATGCCTTTGCAGCATCTGAAAGCATAAAGGAGACAGGTCCAGATCATCTCTGGCAAAGCAGAATGGAACCATGTCTTCCCAGGCTGACACATATCGGATCCTCTTGGACTGACACCAGCAGCTAAGCCAAAGTCAATAACTTTTGTTTGTATTGTGGCATCATCCTTGGAGAAGGTAGAATGCTGCTTAAGACTAGGCTTATAACTGCCTGTGACAAATAATTTGAGAGCTCAGCCATGTCTCTCTTCATATAGTCCAGTGAGGTAAATCTCAAGTTATTCACCACCACATGGACTATGACGGAGTCATACAGCTACTTGTGGTTGAGTAACCTGAGTGCTTGAATGACTTCATAGATCCTGGCACCTAACAGGCAACTAACGGTAACCCATTCCTAGGGAAACATCCCTGTGTCAAACAATGAAGTCACCTATAAGCAATACATTAGATTTTATGGTGTTACACCTTATGGGCTTATTTGTTGAGACACTGGTGTGTGTGTTATTATGTGTTGTGGTTCTTTTTGCATTGTCATGTGCGTAAGTGGTTTCCATTTGGGAGGCTTCTGATCTTTTGGTAAGTGACTAGTAAGCACCTCCACATATTTGGGTTTATGTGTTGTGTCCTTATTTAGTGTGGGAAGTTTGTGTGTGCTGACACCCTGTTTGGCATTTGATTTGTCCTTATGTGAGAGTCTTGCCTCCAGTTTCATCGGGTAACTATATCTCTCATATAAAGTATTTGTTTGCTTCAGGAGTAAGTGATTAATCAGTATACATGAGACAATTGCTACATTGCCTTAGGATGTCCATGTCTATCAGACTGGCCACAGAGATGATGGGAAACTGCCTATCCATGATAGCAGGCCCTTACTGTAAGTTTTATAAGGGAAGGTAATAGATTAATTTGACAGGACTGTGCTTGTAGTGCCAAGACTGCAAGATGGGCCTATACTTTGTGTAGGTTAGGGCTGATCAGTAAGTTATAACCATTATAATACCTTTTGGGAAGTCAGCCACCCCAGGAAACTACATAATCAACAAAACACTCCTAAGAGTTGACTCACTCTGGGATCTAGGGAACACATGTAGACAGTAACCTGGCCCTTTGACCAACATGTAATCGAGGTAGTAAGGAAATCCTTCTATGTTGCTCAACTTATAACTAAGTGCATAGCATCTACATCATGGGAAGTTACTGCACCACTATACTCAGCTTTCATCAGATCCATCATTGAGTATAATGCCCACTTCTGTATGTATCTGACCAGACACATGCAGCAACTGGAACGTCTGCAAAAATTCCTTACAAAAAGAATACAGGGCATAAACACAATGTCATATGTGGATCGCTTTAAAGCCCTATCTCTATGCTCAGTCTCCTACAGACTACTGACAGGTGATCTATACCTGGCATACAAGGCATCCCTGGAGCTCCATTTTAATGAACCTTTTGCAAATCTGCAAAACAAACAGGATCAGAACTACTAGATCTAAAAACCTAAATTTTGCTTGCAACATAAATACGACATCTTGGAGAGACAGCTGTGTATCTCAGAGAATTCCCTTTCTATGGAACAGGCTCCCCATCCATGTGAAACAAAGTCCCTCCCTAACCCCAGTTAAGCGTAACTTGGACTATTAAATGGGGAATCAAAAAATTAACCTCTTGTCAGGCACCTGCATCTCTGATGGACAGAAGCAGTCAGTAAATCATGTGGTAACCAACAATCACCCCTATATAAATGTCTAAAACATATAACTTGTGGGACACATTTGGGTTTCACAGCTAGGCTTATAAGGCCCTAGTGCTCATTAGCCTAGTATACACCTATGAACCTATTACTTCTATAATTTTGAAAACCACTATATTCCTTAACCCGTAAGGGCCTATTTAGAGTTGAGAACAAGGTTTCATTTATAAGGACTACAGCTAAAATTTCACCCATAGCACTACTTTCCAAGAAGAGAAACTTATTGTTTAAACTCCTAGCATTATCCCGGAAAAAAAAAATATGGTATGTTCTTTTCTAACCCTATTTATCATCCCATCTACCTTCTTTATAAAAAACTTAATCTCTTTAGTTAGTTTACCTAGCATGATCCTGTTCCCAATGTGGCTCCAATTAAGTTTATCTTTGCAAAACCAGTTAGCATGCATTACCATATCTTCCCAAACTGTATTTTCTTTGATAGAGGCTCCTAACCACACACTTCTGCCATCATCTGTTACCTCATGAGCAAGCACTATAAAATGTTCTATTAGTTCTATGTATCTTATATGAATATATGTACAACTGTACTGTACAGGGGTCTATGTTCGGCTACTGAAAAATAAAAATCCTGAATGGCAAAATATCAAACAGAAGACAGTGAAACCAACAATTACCAAACAATGACATCATTGAAAATAAATTTGTTGGCTGGCCATAGTTGGCCAATAACAAGGAAGTAACACGATGCATAAGGTAAGTGAAGAGAAACCTTTTAAATTTGCCCTATTCCCCACTGCAGTGCTATCTCAGAGTTGGTATACATGTTTGGGGGATGTGGGGTGCACATTCTCACACCTTGGTTGGTTGTGTTTGCGATGTTGGCTGTCTATGGCCATTCAATTACTTTTTTTCTACAATGTTGTTCTTCTGTAATTGTTGGATTCATCATCTTCTGTTTGATATTTCACCATTTGGGTTTTTTAGACCCCTGTACGGTACAGTTGTACATAACTTTGTTGCAATGTGTACTGTATAACGTTTAGTGATTGCTACTTTTTGGAGCTTTTCTCCCTGGGCCTCTGATGAAAAGCGGTTTCTAGTCCAGTCATGCTTTCTTTCTAAGTAAGTAAGTAAATAAATACATATATACATAAATAAATAAAGGGTGACATTTGAATGGTAGCTCCTTCTAGCTATGCACCCATGTTGTTTGTTGCCCTACACAATGCAGTCCTCCATGAAATCAACAAGTTCTCCCTCGAGATTCTCTGTGACTTTCCTTAATACCACTGTTAGGCTGACAGACTGTAGTTCTCTGGATTTCCTGCTCGCCTTCTTGTTTATGGGCACAACACTTGCTGCCTTCATGTCTTCAGACATATTTGCCCAGTCTAGAGCATTTTCATCAAGGAATTTGCTGTACAATGGCCTGGTTACCAAGGACTCTGAAGAGCAGTCCATTTTGTCCTTCTACTTTATGCTCAGTCAGAGCAATCATTTTCCTTTCCACCTTCTCCTCACTTTCCCAGGGTCTGTCCACTGTTTTGCCAACTCCATCTTACCTCCTTCCCAGCATGGCTCCCTCCTGTTGGCATGATGAAGGCAGATAGAAAATATTAATTCAATAGTCTTTCCAGATATTTTATTCTAAAATGTCCTGGAGTTATTATCTGTAAAATATTTCTATATTCTTCATTTGTAGTTATGCTGCAATTATGTTGTGTTTCTAATTCTTTCTTTTTGGGTATTCCCCAGATACACCTTTAAAATGGACTTGTTTACAGTGGACACAGCTAGGCAAATAAAATAAATAAATAAATACACAAATAAATACCTCTGTTTTTCCCAGACTTCCTGGTTCTCCCTGTCATCTTTGTTTAACTTTACTAGCTCTGTCTATCCCTTATCCCTTTCTAATACACACCTAAAAAGGGTGCTTGTTCAAATCTGAAGATAACTGTGATCCTCAAAAGTGCAGAAATATGTGGGCAAATCAGAGGAGGGATGTATACTAACCAAGACTGCAGTGTCTTGGAGAATCCTCTCTTTTCCAAAGTACAGTGATCTCAGTTATTATATGTAAACAGCATGGCTGTGGATGGCTATGCCACCCATGTTTGGAGGTGCAGGGGAGCTTTTTTGAAAGGTGTGTAACAACAATAAATAAAATAAAACTGAAATAATAAAAGAAAACTGAAACCAGAGATCCCTTCCACCCAAGGTACCTTTAGAAATTTCTTTTAAACAAACTCCCTACTCCTAAGTGATACATTGTCAAGCTTTAAATCCCCATCAAACCTAGTTAACTCCACCGAGTATGCAAAAATATATACCACTACATTATAAAAGTATGTAAACAGCTGCATAAATGCAGTTGTACCCCATAGGAACAAGCACAGTGCAAACCCCAGAAACAAACCCACATAGTGGAACCTTAATATCAACAAGCTTTATAATAAAAGGAAAATAATTCTGTCCAAAAGTAAGAGGAGTAATTCCTAGAAAGTTAGAGCCATTGCCACTGAAATAAATAAGCTATTTAAGAGCTTAATATAATCTACCAAAGCCACATTTCAGGCTAAAATAGCTACCCAAGCCAAAGACAATCACAACACATTTTTCAGTTATGTTCGTAATCTCAGAATAACAATGCAACAATTCACTGAGCTGATTATGAACATTGTTACCTACACTGAGTCTGAAGATATAGCAAACATACTGGCCAATAAATTTAGCTTTAACTTTACCCCTCTCTCCCCCTCCATCTATTCCTCAAAAAATACCTGGAACTGGCTCACCTCCAGCTATCACACAAGACCAAGTCCTAAAAGTGCTATATAAAAACTAAAATATTAAATTGATGAGTCCTAACAATATTTCTGGATGCATCTTAAATGGCATAAAACATCATTTAGCCTCACCCCTAACAACACTGTTCAATCTCAACCCCCATACAGGTTGTGAATGGAGAACAGCTACAGTCATCCCTCTGCATAACGGTGGACTTTCCACAGACCCAGGCAATTACAGACCCATATGTCTGAGCAGCCTCATATGGAAAGCCATAGAAAAACTTATCATGGACTTAATCAATCAGGATATGGATAACTTCCAGACACTAGACCCAGCTCAGTTTAGGTTTGTCAAGGGCAAGTCATGCTTACTCAGCCTAGTAGATTTTTTTGAAAAGGTCACCAAAGCAATGGCTGAAGGCAAAATGGTGCACACCACATACTTCAACCTGGCCATTGCTTTTGACACAATTCCACGCTCAGGCATAGTGAAAAAGTGAAATATGCTGGGAATAACCCCCCACCCCGTGTTATCCACTGGATTGTCTACTGGCTCATAGATAGGACCAGATAATCAAAATGAGGGAAGTTACCTCCACAAAGAGACCAGTTACCAATGGAGTCCCCCAGGGTTCTGTGCTGGGACCTCTCCTGTTTGCCATCTATTTTTCTGAAGTAAAAGCCAATACCAAACGGCTTTGGCTGACTAAGTTTGCAGATGATGGCAAGCTAGGAGCAGTTGTTGAATCCCTGGATGGCTTAGCCATCCTGCAGGAAGATTTGTCTCAAATAAATAACTGGTGTCAAAATCATGGTCTGAAACTAAATGCCAAAAATGCATTATTATATCTTTTGGAAAGTCATCTATCCCATGGAACTACCACACTGACAATCTGCCCCTAAGAGCTGACCCAGTTGTTGGGTATTTAGGAACTTATGTGTACAGTGACCTAGCTTTTGGCCAGCATGTGAATACTGTTGTAAGAAAGTCCTTCTGTATTGCACAGCTTATAAACAAAGGGATTGTGCGTAGATCTAGGGATTCATTGTCCGTCCCCCTTTACTTAGCTGTCATTGGGCCATTCATTGAATATAGTGCCCCCTTTAGCATGTAACTGTCCAAAAACATGCACCAACTAGAACACCCAGAGAGGTACTGATCTAAAAGGATACAAGGCCTAAACAATATGTCCTACATGGACAGACTGAAAGCCCTGGCACTATACTCTGTATCCTACAGACTGCTAAGAGGTGTGAAGTGTCTGGCATACAGGATATCCTTCTAGCCATTACTGATGGGTTTACTGCACATCAGCGAGTTAAATGGTGCCATCAGAAATACTTGGTCAAGGAATATAAACCTCTTATGCAGCATCAACAGAACAGTTTGGAGGGACAAGTATATTCCAGTGAGTATTCCAATGCTATGGAACAGACTCCCCATCCAATTAAAATGAAGTTCATCCCTGTCCATGTTCAAGCACAACTTAGATCTATGAATGGGAAACAGAAAATTTACTTCAGAATGGCCCCTTTTACTACTAATGGACAGATGCAGCTCCTAAATGCTTTATCCCATGCATGAGTCCCCTCAAATCATCTATGATATGATCCCAGTTTTTCTCATTAGGGGTAGTATATTAATTATCAACCACTGGGTGGGTACAGTCAATCTATAACCAAATAGGACAATTTATTTTGAACTCAAAAAGGGAAATTGGCTAGGTTTAAAATGGCCCACAAGGGCAGCTAACCTGGTACTTACCTGTGAACCTATGAACAAGTTTCACTGTTTGCTGTGTTCATGTTTGAGGGGTTATATGTTTTATTCATTACAATAGATCTCTGGATGTTTCTGCTGTCATGATACCTCATTAGAAGAGAGCCAGCAAGCACAGCTGCAAAGACATGGCCTGTTTTATTGCCATGGTGTCATTTTATAAATGAATCAACAAACAGCTCTCTTTCTTGTTCTGTATGAGCATTTTGCACAGAATGATGAACCTCTTTTTCTGCAGATCTGTATGTCATTTTTGCACTGACGCCCTTTTGCCTAATAGTTATCTGTAACTGTGTGCCCCAAAATACATGTATATCTTGCAGAACATTTCATCAGTCTTGTTATCTCAGCAAATTTTGGTCTTGTTGACTCTGCGAAGTGCCTGAAGTTAAGCATCTGCGCTGCTGCACAAGTTTCTAAAGAAAGTGCATCAGTTGTCCCTGCAACATTGTATCATCGCAGTCAGTATTACACAGCTTTTCACCTTTCACGGGGGACTTACTAAAACAGTGCACTTTCTCACTTCTGCCTTTATCACTGTTAACGCACCAGTTATGAACTGTACCAGTGTTTCACTTCCCCTTTGCATTTTTTGATGAAATGTGTTTTTCAGTAACTATGTTTGGCTTTATCATGAAATATTGCTGAAACGTAGAGAAATAAGAAAAACACCATTGCATCATTAGAATGATTATGAAGGCACCAAGTTTTGAATATTTCTCTCTCATATTCCCCATTTTGGATAAATAAACACCTATTTGTCTGTGATGGATGGAAGAGATAAGCATACTTCAGTTCCATGTGGTATCTGAATGTCCTACATAAGCCTAGCAAGTTAAGTGGGTCTCAGTCAAGGGATGGCAATTGTGCAGTACCTGACCCCATTTTCAGTAAAGGCATCTTTAGAGGTTGCTGTTGTTACAGTAAAAAGTGTGACCCAATGCCTCAAACACATATTTCTCGAAGGTAATTACCCACCTTTATGACAGCCTTTTGATTCATTTTCCAAAGTGGCCATAATATGCACACACGAAGTTCCAGTCTTTAATTGCTCCTAGTTGTGGATCTGTGCCCTGTCATGCTCTGCCTCAGCCTATCAGTATTGCACAGTAATCTTCTGCTAACCCTGTTATGATGTATGCGTGATATCAATGTATACAGCTGGATAAACCCCATATCACAAAGTGAGTGGCAGGCCCAGGTATTATCCTAGATCTTTCATAGGTTCATAGGTTCATAGGTAGGTACTAGGCTATCGGCCCAAGGGCCTATGTAAGCCTAGCCAGCAAGGTTCCATAGCTTACGCCACCCAAGAAAGTTATTTTCCTGTGCCACTGTCCAGCAGAGACACAGAAGTGATCCCCGGGGTGTATTTCCTATTTCCCATCCAATCATCAAGATTTTTCTTGAAGAGTGCTAATGAAGAACTTTGTTTGACATAGATGGGTAGCTTGTTCCAGAGTATAGGAAGTCTCTGGGACCGGAATCTATCCCTCCAGTGTGTCCTGTTTATTGTGGTGACAAGGTTTAGGTCCCTAGAGCATGTAGCTCGGAGGGATTGGGATTTCTTTAGGTGTAGCATGTCCAACAGCTCTGGGTTTGACATAGCTTTATATGTTAGGCAAAGATCACCTCGGAGTAGGCGATATGCTACGGAGTAAAGCTGGAGTTTTTTTGAGGCAGTCAGTGTAGGGCATTTGTTTGAGGCCAGTAATCCTCTTTGTGAGGTACTTCTGTGACCTTTCCAGTTGCTGCAGATGTCTTGTGAGGTACATTCCAAAAGGGGCGTTGTACTCTATAATGGGTCTAATGAGTGACGAATAGAGGGGAACAATGACCACTTTTTTCCTGGATGAGAACCCTTTTATGATGAGGTGTGCCACGTAGAAGGACTTCCTGACTACTGTGGCAATGTGACTATCAAAGGAGAGACTACTGTCCACCTGGGTCCCAAGGTCTCTTATCACACATTCGGTGTTAAGTAGATTGCTGCCTATGTGGTAGTTCATGGGTAGAGGGGATTCTGTCATACTGCTGGGACCAGCTGATTACTGTACCAGATACTGTTGGTACACATTTGTGTGAGTCTGAATACATTTAATTACATAGTACAGAACATGCTCATATGCAGCCACCATTGCTGTGAAGCATAGACAGGCTACATGGCCTGTGTCTGTGTGACATCATGTGATTTGGTCATTTCAGCCCCATTGTCCAAGTGGATGATGCTGTAGTAATAGTAAGGCATGATCATCTGGGAGGAGCTTGAAAGGTTAAACATTGGGTGAATAAAATAAAGAATTCAGAATACAAGAATAATACAAAACTCTAAGGCAAAGGATATAGTTTACTGCTCACTAGGATCCATTAAGTATAGACATGGGTGAAAATGTATGGTCTGCCATTAAGGTTCGTGTTTCTAGCCCTGATTCTTATAATTCATTTGTTTTACTTAGGTTTATTTTATGCTTCTCTGAAAATGAATCTGCATTTATCCTTCTGTAGTTCTTAGTTCTCATTTGTTGTATATTTCTCTTCATATTCCTCTCTACCACAGTATGTTTCCCACCCCCACCCAACCCCCTCAAAAGCCATTTAATCCTACAGATTAAGAGATGCCTCGAACTGCATCTAATTCATTTGTCACAAAATCCATTCTGTTTCAGTAAAGGATAAATGAGGGTACAGTAAAATGTTTGGAATCATTTTTATAGTAAAAACAAAAAACAACATTTTTTTTAAATATAACTTTTGAAAGTAGATATCAGTTTTAATGGCAAAAAGCATTGCTGGCAAAATATGGGAAACTGCACCAAACCATTAGTCAAAAAAAGGCTATCAAAGGTAGGACAATGTCTTATTTCATATTAATTAAGATAAAACAAAGATAAATAACATATATATATATATATATATATATATATATATATATATATATATATAACTGCTCAAATAACATCTATTTATTTATTAAAACAAAAAAACAGAATGGGTTTCTTTCTTGACTTTGTAAGAATGTTTTTCTTTCATTGTAAAAAATAATTATTGTATCTAAGTAACTCTTTTTAAGTTGTTGTTAATGTATTACATGCAAGAAACTTTATAATTCATTGTCATGTAGTCTGAAAACATTTTATGCATTAAAATGAAGGTAAAAGTATCATTTTAAAATGAAGAAAGATAGGATATTGCAAATATATTTAGTATAGAAAGGTATGGATAGATGGCAAATATTTGTCTGATAGCTGAAAGACACTCACTGCAAAACCTTGAGCAAATCACATAATGTTTCAATACAGTCTGGTTACTAGTTTTAACTGGCAGAAGACAGTATTGTTAAAGGTAAAACATGGCATCTTATTTGGGTCAGGCCAAAGTAAAATGTCAGGATTATATTCTGCCACAAATCAGGATAACGTGTTTGCTTGTACCTGATGATTATGTTAGAGAAACCGATAAAAGCAAGAACCCACTACAGATGAAAAGGTTCTTTGTTAGCCAGTCTTGAACTAAGACACTGTGAGAACATTAAAATAAGATCCAAATGAAGATCAAACATGGCATCTCAGCATTGCTAAATGGAAAAAAAATGCACTATAAAACAGGTTACAAGCAGGGCATTAGTGAAAATGCGATGATTAGATCTATCTGGGTTATCGTGAATGAATAAACTGCCAAATGTGGTCGAAACAGGATCCCACTGAAACAGAAACAATGTCTTAAGCAGGCCATAGAAAATAATTGCATTGCAAAAAAAAATGATTTTAAGTTGGCAAGATTCTTGTCATCAATGAAATTATGCTTTAGAGCTGTGTTATACTGGTCAAGTACTTCAAAATTAAATATAATAGTTATGTTAGAAATACAAGTGGGCACATAAAGTATTTCTTTGTACTGTGAGTCTTATAGAACTCCCTCTGGAGAGTGATGCCCCCCAAATATTTGCCTGACTACTGCTTTGAACACACACTAGACTTGACCTTCAAGATACTAGTGTTTTAATAGTCCCTGTTCTGCTATTTATACTATTAGACTATATTTCTCAGCAATAAATTATACAAAACACTGTTTCTGGCCAGAGGAAAAACTTCTCGATAAACATGGTGGGTCGGGGTGCATTCCCTTAAGGCGAAGCTGTTTGCATAACAAAGAGTGTCAAGCTGATTATTTTTAGCTGAAGTAAGGGGTACTTACTTACCATCATTTCTCTTGAGAATCTGAGTTGTCACTAATTGTTTCTGTGGATCATGGAGGATGGTAATGTTGGGTAAAGAAAGGATAAAGTGCTGAGCCTGTTTTGCCTGTGATTAACTTCAGCACCCCCCCCCCCACACACTTTTGCTGTTCCTTCCATACTCTATTCATGCTCTAATTGGTTTCATTTTCTTGCTTATACACACCCAAACAGATCACCTCTGAAGAGCCATTATCTGGGCTGTTTTTACTTTATTCTACGCACTGTTGTTCACTATGCAAGACTCATAGTCAGGTTTGCAGATTTCGAGTTTCTGTTTGTTGACCTATATTTTACAGAATTGGTCGTATTATACTGGTATCAGTGTTCTAAGGTTACAACTCACTCATCATTTTGATTCTCTGAGATTGAATGTGTTACACAGAAGCTTACACTACAGTTACAACGCAGTTATCAGTACTTTGCTTTTCTGAAGTTAAATGTGTTACACAGGAGCAGAATGAATAGTTTGCGTCGGCATGTTGACCCTGAACTACACTCTCATGCATCTATCTATATTATAACAAGGGATTATACACTATTTGCTTATACCTCTCAACTGTTCAGATTTTCGCAGAATGTCCAGATTTTTGCTTCCTATTTTTGGTGTGTTCCTCCTAAAATCTGTACTTTTCTGGCAAATAGCTGAGGACTGAAGTCATTAAATAATGACAAATATTTGAGTTTAAGACTCCACGTCCTTCAGAAAATTCACGCTAATGCAAAACCTATTATTCTGTCAACTTTCTAAATTTGTAAGAGCAATATTTAAAATCTGTCCCTATTTGTCCTCCCATCATGTTAGGCTTTGTCCAGATTTTTTGCTCTAAGATTTTGACAAGTATGGTATCATCTCAACAGTCTTGCTGGATGTATCAGTCAATGGGTTTCTTTGCTGCTGGTACAGCATTAGCATCCATGGGCTCCTTCCATTGGCTGTATTTATAGATAACTATGTTAGCCACTACCTGCTATTAGTGTGCATGTGGTTCACTCTACTTTAGGTGATGTGTTACCTGTCACTGCCGTCCTAAGGGTGCATACAGAGTTATCATGCACTACATCACTGACTGATTATGCTCCATTTTAACTTCCTGTGACTCTCTCACTTTAGCATGATTGTTTTGCCGTTTCCTTTCCTAAGCTAGATAGACAGACAGACAGAAAACAACATTACCTGACTCTAAATACCCAATTATGGACACATGTGCTTTTGGATCCCAGGGAGTACACAGTAAACTGCCTGATTTAGAAGCAGTCCCCATCAACATCTTAATAACATAAAAACAAATAACTGTTTTTATTTTTCTTTAAATGAGGGCATACTTATAGTATAGCCTACTGCTGTGAGGAATATTAGCTGTGCTTTTTCATTCTGTAAGCCCTACTGAACTGCCTCTGGAGTGGGCCTCTCTCACCCCGGTTGGCTACCTGACTGTAGCTTTGAACAGACTAGATGCAACCATTAGGAAATGATTGTTGCAAAGTTCTCTCAATCAACAAACATCTGAAACATTACCTTATCCTTCAATGTATACCATTAGCCTATATTTCTCTGAAATAAATTGTTAAGAACATTGTTTCTGGTCTGAGGAGAAGCTAGTGACTAGACATGGTTGGTGAGGGTACATTCTGTTAAGGTGAAGCTGTTAGCATAATAAACAGTGTCAGGCTGTATACTTTTAAACTTAAGCAAGGGGACTTAATTGATATTGTTTTTTTTTTTTTTTTTGGAAATCTTAATTCTATGAATGATTGTTTCAGTGGGCCATAGACTGAAATATCAGGTCATCCCCACACCATCCATCCTCAGTCCATTTGGTGCTGCCTTGCTCTTTGGCCTACCCTACCCATTGTCCCATCTTTTCCCCCACAATTGTTTCCTTTATTCTAACAAACTCAAAAACCATGTACAAAAAACAACCACAATGGAATACAAATTCCTCTCTATAGTACCCAGCTTCTTGCATTCATATCCACCATCATTACTACAATACCCCCACTGGTAGCTAAGTGCAACCCATTGCTACAACAAAACTGTCCAGAAGACCTGCTACTCTTAAATATAACTTTAATGGAATAGCAGCACTCTTCACACCACACATTGTATTTGCCCTAGAACTCCTTACACTACAGCTACAACCGATTGTGTCTCTGTGCTTATTAACTACCAGGAAATCCAGCATGCTCACAGCTAAAGTAACATATATCTTCTGGGCACAAATGTCCTTCTCAGACAGTTTAGACATTGTTATAGCACTGTATAATGTTTAGTAAAACTCAAACTGCTATCCAAACACATCTCCCAAATATCAAAATGGCTAAAGAAACAGAATTTACTACTTTATATATCAGAACTTAAATTAATCATTGGATAAGACTTGAACTCTATCCCTGGCCATAACTACCAACTGCTTCTGTCTATCCACCTAATTCCACCAACAAATTCATCAAAACACTTCTTGCAAACATAGCTCCTTAATTCTCCTCCCTCCCTTGTTCTGTCTCAGCTCTGAATTTCTGTACACCACCTAGTACGATCAATAGTTGACCAAACAAGAAGGCAGCAGTAAAAATAAATAAATAAATCATAGATATGCTCCCTTAATGCTTGTTCCTCTTTTGCCCTTCTTCATCTCTAAATTTCTAAACGCCTTCTAGTTCAGTCAATATTTGACCAAAACAACAACAACAAAAGTGCAAAATCATTCCTCAAGTGAAGCCACGTGCAAAGGTAAATTATACCAAAACTTATATAACATACTTAATCTTGATGAACCTGTACATACCATAAATATTGTGCATTGTGCTGTATAAATATTTTACATTTCTGCATAGAATTCAAATGTGATTATTTGCTTGAACTATAATGTATTGTACTAATATATTTTAATTAGTGATTTCATGGCATGCTTCATTGATGGTCTGCAATTCAATGTAATACAACTGTTATTCTGTATTACTGTTGTATGTTCTTGACCGCTGAGCCCAGTCAGGGCTGAAAAGGGTCAGTGGACCAGTCCACCTACCTAGTTACCAAATAGTAAATAAATAAAAAAATAAATACATAAATATATTAATAAACACATCTAACCCCATAACTTATGATCTTCAGCGTGAACACCCAAAGCATCACAAATAAAATGGATTGGTTAGAACAATAGATAGACAGTAATGACCCTGATGTGCTATCAGTTAAAAATGATCAAAATAGCATCTGCCCTTCTACTTATACAAACAGCAGCTTACATATTTTCCTATGTATTAGAAATCTTGTGGTGCTACAATGTTTCTAATAAAGAAAAAAAAAAACTAATATTGTTTTTTCTTGTAGTAAGTAACAGCCCAACTTCAGAATCCACCCCAGCTGGACTCTCATATCAATAAATACAACAGCTCATCCCAAACTTTTTATCAAAGCAGTATACGTACCTCCCCAACCACGTTACAACTCTTTGTCAACACTACTTAACATTCTAAAATGTAATAGAAATAAAGTTATAATAGCAGGTGACCATCATAACCTTCCTGTCTCATATAGACAATAGAATAACCAATGTTCTCTCCTAATATAACCTATCACAGATTATTAATGTTCCATATAGACCTAATCCCACCAATGGAAATGATTTCCCCCAGATATTCTCATAATAAATACTCCACACAAATTGTACTTCTGTATTCAGCATTCATCACTTATCACTGAGTACAATGCCCACTTTGGTATGTACCAAACCAGGTATATCTAACAATTGGAATGTCCACACAGGTTCCTCACTAATAGAATTCAGGGTGTAAATAAAATGTCCTGTGTGGTCTGCCTCAAAACCCTCTCCCTGTATTCTGTCTCCTACAGGCTGCTGAGGTGAGATCTATGCCTGGCATACTGGGAATTGTCAGACCTCACTCTGATGGGCCTCCTGCATATCCACAAAACAAACAGCACCAGAATTACCCATCCTAAAGACTTAAACCTTGCCTGTGATATAAGTAGCATCTGCTGGAGAGACAGGTATGTATCCCAGAGATGCTTCTCATCCATATGAAGCAGAGTCCCTCCCTAACCCAGTTCAAGTGTAACTTGAACAATTCGATGTGGAACAGGAAATTCATCCCTGGCTTGGCACCTATGTATCTAATGGACACAGGCAGCCTATAAACGGTTCATCCCCCAGGCCCCTGCTTGTAAATGTTTCATCTTTCAAGCCCCTGTTTACACTTATCAAGGGTACCAGAACTTGTCAGATATTTGGGATGCATGGCTAGGCTTAAAAGGCCCTTGTGGTCATTAGCCTGGTAAACACCTGTGAACCTATGAACATATAAATGCTTCTTAAATAGCATTAATGGCCATCTACCTAATTCAAGTCACCCTAGAATTCAAAACTCCTCACATTCCACTGGCATAATCAAAACTTGAACTATTTCAAAAGCAAAGAAAGATGACATACCAACAGAGTCCAATAACACTGACTGGTCAGTTATAGAGCCCTACCATAGCCCTACAAATATTTAACAACCTTTACCTCAAGTGGTCTAAATAAACATTTCTCTCTTACAAATAAGCATGTAAAATGGCAAAATTGCCAATATATAAATCCCAGTCTAGGGAAACTCATCAGACATGGACATTGAAAATCCTCTCAAACTCCACAATACCACAAAACTTTTCTGTCCCTAAACACTGAAATGCAGTCTTCAAACCTAAACACTTCTGAAAGTTAATAAAATATAGTATTTCCAAATCAGCAAAGTAAATACAATGCCAACTACAATAAACATTAATACTCTACAAAGCTTCAGTCACTCCTTCCTCACAATGCAAGTGTTCCCACTCCCTGCTATAGTGGCCTGTTTTCATTCCCACTTCCATACTCAGTAATGGCATGCAAATTATTCCCCTAATTCTCTCATCTTCCACCTCCCCTTTATTCTCAACAATCTACTTCCCAAACAATAGCTAACTTCCCACAAGCCTTCCCCACATCTGTATCTCAAGCATCACCTCCAGCAAGTAGTTTAGAATTCTCCCAATCCTCTCCTAACAATTTTCTGCCAAAATGACATCCAGATTCATAAGACAAATCTAGATAAACTTGATGCTAAAGCCATCCCGAACCATAACACCATTAACCCATCATTTTTAGCACGGACAAAATCTCTTATTAAAGCCCTTGCACGTATCTTTAAGCTTACAACAGGCAACATTTCTCCCTTTTTTAAAAATTCTCTGATAATTCACATCCTCCAAAAGCTCATGCTGTCTGCCTTTCAAGTGTTGTCAGAGGTTTTAGAGCATCTAAATAAGTATGGTAATATAACTGTCTCCCAACACTGTTTTATAATGGTCACAATACTCTGCAGTCTGCATCACTATAGATAAGATACTCAACTGTGGGAAAAGGGTTGTACACTGGTACCTTTTATTATTGATTTAAGACAGGCATTGGGAAGTGTTCATTACAAACTTTTTTCTCAAAAACAAAAAAATGCAAAATATGGGTTTGAGGCAAACACACAATGAAATGGTTCAAAAACTGTCTCTTGGAAATAACATAGTCCAAGCTGCTGAAGTTGCAACGGAAGAAGGCAACTTTGTTGTGGGCAGTCCACGGGATACAGTTTCTGGCCCAATAGTATTTTCATTATTTCTAATGATATCAACTCACTCATTCCTCCTCAGTGTAAAAGTGCAACAGGACCTCAGCTGCTGTACTAGGAAGTCAGTTACAAAACTATGTTAGTGCTGTCAGTGGCTCACAAGTAGCCTTCTCACAGTTAATGTGTCAAAACTGCAGCAATGCTCTTCAAAACATGAAAAAAAAATTCCCAAAGCCAAATCACAGAGCTTTAATGCTCCCAACAATAACCACATAAATGCATTACAACCATAGGAAAACCTCACACTTGTCTTTGATCCAAATTTGACATTCAAAGCACAGAAAAAACACTTTCAAAGTCAAGAATCAACTTACAGCCTAATTCTCATGGACAAGAAAGTTATGGCAAAAAATGTACTCATACCAAGAAATGAATATGTCCTTCCTATAATCTCTCTCTGTCTATTTGATATATTAATACCCAACATCTCTGGGTTGTTCATAATAATACAGGTAGATTCATTAATCTCTCCCCATAACTTGAATACCATTGCCTTACCCTTGGGAAAGCTAACTGCTAACCGATTACAGTAAAGAACAAACTTCAAATTAAATTCCCCCACATTCTCCAAGAATTCAGGACAATAACATTTTCACATCACAACTGGCCACTGATTAAGTGAGCTTGTTAAAAATTGTTTCTTTTGAATGGAGCTCGCTCCCGAAAGAAATCAGAAAAATCACAGACTATAAACTACTCAGAAGAAGAAAAACTACTACTGTACCTAAAAGAAATCTATAAATGCACATGCTTCACAGACAGAAGATAATTTATAAAGCCCCCTAACCCTTCATGCCTTTGCAAAGATGTTCTAACATTATACCGAAGGTAGGAAATATTACTGCTCTTATCGCTACTATGAGTTCTAAACACTTGTTTATATGTACATATGCAAATTTCAGGTTAGTATATGAGATACTCAGTTCATAACTTTTCTTTATTATATGCTATGTATTAAATAACCTTCATCACAAGCACCCACCACACATAAATCAGTAAACACAGACTAAAGTGTTGTTTGAAACAAGTGTGCTAGCTTGTACTGCATTTGAAGTGTTTTTGCTACTGTTCTAACTGCTTTTCTGAAAAAAAAAAAAAGAAAAGAAAAAAGTTCTAAGCTTGTTTCCCACCTTTCCTGTAACTATTCTAGTCCAGATGCAGATTTGCTGTATCCAGGACTCTTTTGTAAGTTTCTGAGCCGCCCAGACCTTTCTGTGTTGGAGGCAAGCCTTCTAGCTTATCAGTGGGAGTGGTAAGCACTAGGTAACCTATCTACCACAAGAGGAGTGGTTTCTGGTTCATAAATTGTAGTTTATTGGCCGTTTGGGCATTTTTTTTCATCACTTTCAACTGTCTGGATTAAAAGCCCGTGTTTGTGCACTGTGCAGCGGCGCTCAGCTGAGGTAAGCTATTACCGGTGTCAGAAAGCCTGTTCTTCAATTTTCCCCTCAGAACCTGCTTCTTCTTTTACTTCTTACATGTCAATTAGCGTAATCGGCTAGCACTTTAACAGGCTTTTGTAGCATTTATTGCAGCACACTTAGGTGCTATCAGCACTAGCTGTTCCTATGCAGTAAAAGCACTAGTACTTATCAGTTATGACAACCCCTCCTGGTATGATTGTAGGTCAATTTCCTGTGATTTCTCCTGCTAAACTGGTGCACTTGTACATTCTGAGACAGTGTGGCAACTGTCTAATGTACACAGACAACCCTCTCCTCTTACCTACCAACACTCATACCTGTAAGAGATGCACTTATGTCACCAAAATGGAAGCAGTGCATGCTCTAACCATTACCGGACTAGCTGGTCAAGAGGAGAAGGTCAACACCTGCAACTCACTGCATAGAACACACACCCCTCCAAAACACCAACCATCACAACCCAGACATAGAAACACAAACCATCTACCCACCTTCGCGGAGGCTCTCAATATAAGTTTACCCAAACAGCAGAGACCCCCGAGACAGAAATGCACTCGACCACCACAAGACAACACCAACCCCAGAACACATAGCTCGCCACCATAGTGTGCCCCTTAACCCAAGCCCTTAAGGCAAAACACTTTGCCCAATGTACTAATCATAGGAGACTCAATTGTGAGGCACACTATTGTCCCACTCACTAGGTTGAACAAGGGGAAGGTGACAGTCAGTTGTCTATCAAGTGCCAGGATCCGCCATATAACATATGCACTCAGGTCACTCCACAAGTACAAATATGACTCAATTATTGTCCATGTTGGTGTGAATGACCTAAGACGTACCTCCCTGGACTACATGAAAAGAGATGTGATGGAACTCTTGGATTATGTGGCAGGTATGACCCTAGCCCTGAGCAGTATTCTACTGTCACCCAGAATGATACCACAGTACGAGCAGTAAATGATTGACTTCAACAATTGACTAAGTTTCTGGCGTCATTCTAAAGGGATCCAGTATCTATCTGACTGGGATGACATGATCGACAGACCTCGATGCTTTGCCAGATATGGCCTGCATCTGTCACCCCCTGGGATTCCTGGTACTGGCTAAGGCTCTTGCCACCCCTATAGGGCCTTTTTTAGGCAGTTTTTCAAAGACCAAAATTCCACTTTAACAGCTACAAACAAATACAATCTGAGGGTCATGCTGCTCAATGTTAGTAGTCTAAATCTCAAGATGCACTCACTCGAAGCTCTCCTCAAAATGGAGAATGTCATCATCTGTGCTGTAATGGAGATTTGGTTTAAAGAGGTAGAAAGCACCCCTGTGCTCCCAGGCTACAACTCATTCCATATCTTTCGGCCTCAGAATGCAGCTGGAAGCTCCAAAAATGGTGGTGTCTCCATATTCTTAAAGGATACGCACACCTCTAGACTGGTAGCCCAGCATAATGCATTTAAGATACTTCAGGTACAACTAACACTGGGTAAGATGGCAATACAAGTCATAGCCTGCTACAGAACCCCCAAACATGCCCCTAGACTCACACACCAGCTTCCTAAGCACCTGAAATCTATCAAGGTCCAACCCAATACTCTCATACTGGGTGACTTCAACTACCCTTCCATCGACTAGGAAAACTATTCAAGTACCAATGTACAGACCCAACGCTTTCTGGAATTTATCAGTTCCAATGCCCTGGCCATCTCATTCTGATCCCCACTAGAGGAAGCAAAATCCTCAACCTGGTTATCACCAACATGGGAGACCATTGCTTCACACCTATAGTCAGTTCCTCGCTGGTTAACTCTGACCACAAACTGATCACCAGGGAAATCGCCATCTCACCTACACCTCTCCTCTAAGGTGACCACCCTGAAAACTTCTCTAAAGCTGACTTCGGGCTCCTAAAAGCAGAGGTTGCTAACTTCTCGGCACCCATGCCAATGGAAAATAGCTGCACGACTGCCGAATCATAGACCAAATGCTCTGTACGAGCATGTACACAAATACATGGACCTTGCCATACCAAATAGAACTAAGACTCTCTCCTCCAAAAAAAGGAAGCCAATCTGGTGGTCCCCAGCCATCAATAAACTCTACAACAGAAGGAAGAAACTGTTACAGAAAAAAATTAAGTCACAAGACTAGACACCTCCCTTACCAGTCTCAACAAAAGCTGAGATTCCTTATCAAATCCTCTAAAGCCAGCTATGAAGGCAGAATTTTAGCTGACACCAAAAACAACCACAAGGCCTTCTATAGCTATATCAAAAACCTCAAAGGCAATACCCAGATTTGCTCTGTTATTGCACAATGGCACCTCCTGTACTGAGCCAACAGATATAGCCAACATACTGGCCGACAGATTCAGTGCCAACTTTACCCCCCAAGGGCCCTATCACAATACCAGATAAAAGCCTGGTATCCACCATTTCTGCAGCACAGGTAAAAGTTGCATTGTCCAAAGCCAAAAATGCAGCATGCATGGGACCTGATAATATCCCTGGCTGCGTCCTACATGAGCTACAAAATGAACTGGCATCACATCTGTGTGCCCTGCTCAATCAGAGCCTTACCTCAGGCTATATCCCTAATGAATGGTGCACTGCTACAGTCATCCTACTCCATAAAGGGGGAGCAACTACAGACCCTAGGAACTATCGCCCCATTAGCCTGACAAGCCTGGTATGCAAAGCTATGGAGCAGATCATCATGAGCCTGTTTAACAAAGACATAGGCAATTTCCAAACTCTTGAACCCACACAGTTTGGCTTTGTCAAGGGGAGATCCTGCCTGCTGAACCTGGTTGACTTCTTTGAGGAAGCCACCAAGGCTGTGGATGAGGGTAAGGCAGTGCATACAGCCTACCTCAACCTGGCCAAGCCCTTTGATACTATTCCCCATTCAGGTATCATTGATAAACTCACCAAACTAGGCATCAATCCTTACATCAATAGGTGGGTTGCAAATTGGCTCACAGACAAGACCCACAGAGTGAAAGTTGTAGATTGCAAGTCAGACTGTCGATCAGTCATGAGCAGAGTTCCACAGGGCTTGGTCCTGGGCATTCAGGTCGACAGCCACCTTATCTTCGACCAGCACATTTCCACAGTGGTCAGAAAGTTCTTCTACATGGCAAATCTTATAACCAAAGGTTTTGCATCCAGGAAGAAAGAGGTCATCATCCCTTTCTACTCATCCCTCATTAGACCAGTCATCGAATATAATGCCCCATTTGGCATGTACCTGACCAGACACCTACAACAGCTGGAGAGGCCACAAAAGTACCAAACAAAAAGAATCCTAAGCCTTGAACACATGTCCTACATGGACAGACTCAAGAAACTTCAGCTGTTCTCAGTCTCTTATCATCTACTTAGAGGTAATCTCTGTTTGACTTACAAAGCCATGTCTGACCCAGCCCTACTTGAAATGCTGCACCTTATGAAATCCCAATCCCCATGTGTCACACGCTCCAAAGATCACAACCTCATCACCACAATTAAAAGAACATGCTGTAGGGACAGGTTCATCTCCCAAAGACTGCCCATACTCTGGAATAAGCTTTCCATTCATGTCAAGCAGAGCACCTCACTGGCCCTCTTCAAGAGAAATCTTGATGAGTGGATAGGTAACAGAAAGTTCACTCCAGGGATAATTCCAGTTGCAGTACTGGATATAGGTACTGTGAAATAACATTGGAGGGCATGGTGCCTGGGCAATTTCTTTTGGACTAGGCTTGTGTTGAAAAATGTGTTTGTAAAGCTGCTTGTGTTAAAATGTATCAACAGTGTGCCCTGCTGGAAAGAAAAGAATTGTGCATGTATTATTGTAACTGAATTAAATATATATGTTGTAACAGAGGATACTGGAAGAGAAGACGTTAATCCCAATCCACCAGACTTTGAAAAATACCAACCATAGGCCATAAAGATGTTATATCATAGTTTTGAATGAAGCCAGAGACACAATGTCTGTAAGAAATATGGCTTAGTAGCTGTATAGGAGGAGTAGAAGTGTTAAAATGGATTTATGACTTCCAGGAACATAAGCAGATCTGAGCAAAGCTCTATCTGTGTGTATGGTAACTCACAGGTGCTAAATCCTGACAGCTTCTAGCAATGAGGGTTGCTTGGGAACCAGAAGTCAGATGACCAGATGTATGTGATACCATTCTGTATAAAAATAATGCTGTAATATTACATGAGACTGAAGTCTCAGGAGCAGTCTGTTCTTGCAACCTGACAAAAGAGGAAGACCACTCACCCACTTCATCTTGCCTTGTTCTAGTAAGTGACTAAGGACTAATACTCTTTAGATTAGTCAGGAAAATATAGTGAGAATAGTATTGCTTTTCTATAACACTGTGAATCTTGCCAGCTGTGTATTTTTAATGTTACCTGCAACTGAAACTCTGGTGTTTACTGTAAATAGATATTTAGTATTTTCTTGTTATTTTATTATTTATTATTAAATATGTTTAAGCTTCCCATTGCAGCTGGTCCTTTTAGAAAAATATTTAAGTTTTGAGAGTATTTGCATTTATTTATTTGGTGATAACTCTTGCCACTCCTGAAAGTCTTGCTGTTTGGTTAACATTACCATTTGTATTAATATTAACTTCACTCAGTATAACTGGATAACCTTTTAAGAGCTTTATAGTTACTGACTGGTGGCAGTGCAACTACCTTATAGTCTGTACAGAAGGTGGCATAGCTATAAATATGTGCCAGCCTTTCCCAGGTGTGCGAAAATTAAATCTCAAAGAGTGTGTGTATCAGCTACTTGGAGCAGAAACACAAAGCACTGATTTCACAGAGAGGGTGCTGGAGGTCTTGGCTTGGACACTCGGCTGAGGACCTAACCCTACAGCTGTGCTAGTGGGGGGTCTTACTGGGGACCTGGAGGGAAACAGATAGAGACACACAGACCCTGGGCTGAGTGTATGTTCTGTGTGCTCCTAAGCAAAATTGTGCTTGATGCAGCGAGATCTGCATCTGGGAATACTGAGTGTATCCATTTGTATTCCAAGTGACCACCCCTCTCCAGTGTCAGTGGTGAGGATTCAGGCTCCCTGATCACTGACCCAGAGTGGCTCCTCTGTCAGTCAGTCAGTATTTGTGTTGGGAAACCTACCCTGCTAAAAATGTCTAACAAAGCATTTGCCACCTCCTCTGCCTCGATGGAGGACAGAGCCACCACCTCAGGGTATCTGGTAGCATAATCAACTACCACTAAGATATACTTCTTCCCTGTGGAACTTGGGGTACTCAGAGGCTCCACAATATCCATAGCTACCCTCTGAAATGGCTCCTCAATCACAGGCAAAAGCATCAAAGGAGCTTTGACCTTATCTCCTGCCTTGCCTACTTTTTGGCAGTGCTCATAGGTCCTGCAGTACCCTGTTACATCCCTTGCAATCCCAGGCCAATAAAAGTTCTGCATAATACATCTCTTGGTATATGTTATGCCCATAAGACCTGCAAAAGGAATGTCATGGGCTATGGCTAGAAGAGGTAGACAGTAGGCACTAGGCATTACCAACTGCTGTATTACCTCACCCTCTAGTCCTCCCCAAGGGGTCCACCCTCTATACTGTATCCCTTTGTTCCAGTATACAGACTCCTCTTTTTCTTAAGAATCAGGTGCCTCCCTAGTTACCTCCTTCAAGCCTCTTAATGTAGGGTCTGAGAGCTGAGCCTGTCTCAGCTCTACTTTTGTGACTCTTCCCAGCTCCCCTTCCATAGGAAGTTTGGTATTCTCTGAGACTGGTGCCTCACTGTCAGCCTGGGTACTACCACTTACATCTGCCCTTGCAGTCACTCTGTCCAAGGGAGCATCAGTGCCTACTAGCAGCTGTGGCTCACCTTCAGGCTCAACACCGGATTGTAGCTTTCTCCCTGAAATAGCCACATCATAAGCCCTGGCTTCAGGTGTGGTGTCTGTCTGGGACTCCCCTGGCTACCAGACCCATATGCCTGTCTCCAAGCCTGGCTGCATGTAACTGCATGCACATACAGTATTTCATTATCAAAATCATTCCCCATTAGGACATCTGCAGGGATATCTTCAAACAGACCTACTTGCTTGCTTCCTTTTCCACCCTCCCAATCAAGGTGAACCCTGGCCAAAGGCATTTAGAATGGGGTCCATCCTAAAGCTCTGACTGGAGTGGACTGCCCAAGCAAGTACTGCTCCTGTTTAACCACTGCAGACTTCACAATAGTTATGTCAGAGTCTGTGTCTCTCTTAGCAGTGGCCTGTTTTCCATCCACTAAGACATGATATAACCTATTGTGATAGTTTGGTACCCCTGTTGTCTCCACACAACTTACTACTGGCATACTGCTATTCCCACTTGCTGGCTCCTCCACCTTTTGTTCCTCACCTTGCCTCCGTGGACATCTATATGATACATCGCCCCAATGGTTACATTTAAAACATTTAACCCATGATCCTGGCTGTGTACCTGAACTAGTGGCTTCCCAAGTTACTGGTAGTCTCTGTTGGGGTGGTTTAGACTGCCCACCTTTGGTTCCCTTATATCCATGTGCAGCATTGGGTATCTCCTTCCTGTGCAATGATGCCCTGCTTGCTGAGTAGAGACCCCCTTTCTTCATCAGGTTATCTGCAGAGTTACAATCTCAGTCTGCCAACCAGATTCTCATGTCTTCAGGCAACGTGCTAAGGGATTGTTCTCTCACCAAAAGGTCTTCCAGCCCTTAAAAGTGGTGGCCTAGCACCCACTCACCCACCTAGGAAAATAAGTGCTTAAATCAGCAATATAATCACACACACACTTTTATCTGCCTTGCATTTATGCTCACAAAATTATTTTCTGTAAGCTTCAGGTGTTAACTTAAAACATTGAAGTAAGCATTTATTTACTTTTTCACAGTTTAAACAATCAATACCAGACAACTTAGAAACAGCAGTTACAGCTTTACCATGCAGTAAGGGGGGTCAGGAACTGTACCCAGAGCCCTTGATCAACATTATACTGTTTACATACTCTTTCAAATATATGAATAAAACTATCAAAATTATCA
Organism: Protopterus annectens; assembly: GCF_019279795.1. NCBI lineage: Eukaryota > Metazoa > Chordata > Ceratodontiformes > Protopteridae > Protopterus > Protopterus annectens. The sequence continues at coordinate 1,216,257,804 of NC_056743.1, forward strand.
CCCTGTGTAAACTGTGGAAGAATTTTATTGACCTTTGTTGCTTCTGGGGTTCAGTTATTCCCTTCCCCATTACCTCCATGACTCTGGTGAAGAGTCAGCATTTCCTTCTCATGTTTACCCTGCTTCTCCTTTTCTTCAGGCTGAAAGCACCGCAGTATATCTTTTTCTTCAGCCTCCAAATGCCACAGTTTCGCATTTTTTTCAGCCTGGAAATGACACAGTCTCACTAATGATTCTAGTTTCAAACATTTGACCTACAATTCAAGTATCTTTAATGCCAGGTGGATGTTTAGGTCCTCTGAGGAAAAGTTGAACTGTCCTGTTTCTGAGGGTTGCAAATTTCCAGCACCAGATTGATTATCGTCCTGGTTGCTGGTCTGAGCTGTGACTAAGGCCGAAATAATTTCATCTTTAGTTATGTTGGCATGCACCAGTCCTTTGGCTTCATACACCTTGGCCAACTTGTTATTTGTCAGCTTGCCACTATCCACTATTGACATCTTTGCCTACTTTCCCTAACTAAAGTAAACTAACAAAAAATAAATAAAAAATGTTGTGATATGAAACCCTGAATATTTACCATGTAGCTGCTGAGAGAATGCACACTTTTACTGACAACTGCCTACAGGCTAAAGAAGTTTAATATTCATGCCACTCCTCACCAATATGTGACGTCCCCACTCTGGGCCAGTAATCAAGCAGCCTGAATCCTTACCACTGACACTGGAGAGGGGCGTTCACTTGGAATAGAAATGGATACACTCAGTATTTCCAGATGCAGACCTCTCTGCATCAAGCACAATTTCTCTTAAGAGCCCACAAAGCACACACCCCTGTGAAACCAGTGTTTCATGTCCCTGCTCCAAGTAGCTGGCATGCACACTCTTTGAGATTGAAGTTAATATTAATATAAATGGTAATGTTGACCAAACAGCAAGGCGTTCAGGAGTGGCTAGAGTTATCATCAGATAAATATATGCAAATACTTTCAAAATTGAAATATTTTTCTGAAGGGACCAGCCACAATAAGAAGTTTAAATACATTTAATAACAAGAACAAGAAGAAACTAAATATCTATCTACAGTAAACACCAGAGTTTCAATCACAGGAAATATTGAAAATAACACAGCTGGAAAGATTCAGAAAAACAATACTTAACAATCCTCACTATATTTTCATGACTAATCTAAAGAGTACTAGTCCCTGATCACTTATTAGTGCAAGGCAAGATGAACTGGATGAGTGGTCTTCCTCTTTTGTCAGGTTCCAAGAAAAGACAGCTGCTGAGATTTCAGTTTCCCCTAATATTTAAACATTATTTCTGTACAGAATGACATCACATACATCTGGTCATCTGACTTCTTGTTCCCAAGCAACCCCCATTGCTAGAAGCTGTCAGGATTTAGCACCTATGTATTACCATACCGACAGGTAGAACTTTGCTCAGATCTGCTGCTGTTCCTGGAAGTCATAAAACCATTTTAACACTCCTACTCCTCCTACACAGCTGCTAAGCCATACTTCTTATAGACATTGCATCTCTGGTTTCATTCAAAATTGTGAGATAATATCTTTATGGTCTAGGCCCAGTATTTCTCAAAGTCAGGTGAATTGGAATTAACCTCTTCTCTTCCAGTATCATCTGTTGCAACATATATATTTAATTCAGTTACAATAATGCATGTACAATTCAGCAGGGCACACTGTTGATACATTTTAACACAAGCAGCTTTACAAACACATTTTTCAACACAAGCATCTGCACAACTCAGTTCGATATACAAATGACATATAATTCTTTACAAAATTCCAGCTAGATGTGCTGGCATATGTTACACATCCACTGCTGGCAGTACCTCTTATCATCACGATATTTTAGAAATGTTTTGCTTAGCAACATGCTATACTGTGTGTCTTTACTGTTCAAGTATGTTTTTTTAACTCAGTAAATATTCATTCTCCAGAAGTCTGGTTAATTACTATGATACATATAGTATAATTCTTGCAGCACTTCCAGACATCTCTTATGTTAAAAGTAATTAGTGCAGTCTTATTGTGTTAAGGAAAAAAAATATTTTGTTTAAAAAAATACATGCATTTTCACTGTTCAGTGATACCAAACTGAATATAAGAATGTAACTTCAACTATGATAAAATATGCTGCAGTAATCACATTGCTAGGTTATTTTCATAGTAGTTTCATTGTTACAATTTTTCTTTTCAAAATTGTTGTAGACATTACGTTATTTGTTTGTTTGTTTGTTTCACATTTGTTTACTTGGAAAGTCTGACTGGACACAGGTCCTTTTTCAGCTGAGACCTGGGGAGAAAAGCTCTAAGAGTTACAAATACATACAATAAAGAAACAAATACAGCCACGTGAGAAGCAAATACATACAAAATAGTGGTTTCAGACACAATAAGTAGAGCAACAGTAATTTACATAAAAATGGTTGTTTACATTTAGTGGATATATCCAAATGGTTATGTTCAGTTAATTAGTGGCAGATCATGCTAGTAGAGTAAGAATAATGATAGTAGAGTGAAAAGGAGAAATAGGTTATCCATGGGAGTTGCAGGTGCATAGCCAGGTATTAGTAAGGTGAATTTTCTAGAAGTTTTTTAAATTGATGTGCTGAGGAGTTAGTTATTAGTGAGTTAGGTCAATTATTCCAATGTTTGGAGATGTAGTTGGAAAAAAATGATTCACCTGCTGAATTGTTAGCTTTGGCAGTGTGTAGAAATAGTTTGTTGCTGGAGCGAAGGGGTCCTGAGGAGGAATATGGCTGAATGAGATTTTTGAATGCAGGTTTTTTTTTCTGATTAATAGAGTATTTTGTGGGCAAAGGTAAGTTGATTAAAGAGATGAAGCTGAGGGAGTTCAAGCCACTTGATCTGCTTAAGTGATGAGCAGTGATATGACTTGTATGAGGCATCAGTGGCAAACTTGGAGATTTTATTGTAACAGGCTTCAAGTTTGACTAGATCTGTCTTGTGGAGGTTGGTTACAAGAGAGCTGAGAGGAGGTGGGCTCTAGCAATGGTGGGTTTTGTGTTGTTTGTCAGAAATCTGTTGTTTCTATATAGGAGACCTAGTTTTTGTGAACTTTTTTAATGGATTGGCAATGTGAATATCAAATTTCAGGTTATTGTTAATTTCCAACTACTAGTAATTTGGTATGGTTTGTTGGGGTTATAATAGTTTTATTTGTAGAGAAGATATTGAAGGCTGTGGACGGGAAGGTGTATCTGGTATTATATAAACAAATATCACATTCTGTAATGTGAATATTATGTTATAGAAAACGCTGCTTAGAAAACTGTACGGTGAATCATGCTAACTTGCACATAGGTTATGGCTGACACATAGCGCACTTGCCTTTGCTGCAGAAGGCTGTGGCTTCTATTCTCACACCAGGTGGTTGGAGTAATTGGGTTAAACAGTTAGCATAAAGATTAAGGTGTTTACCTCATAGACAAGAGGTACAGAGTTTAATTCTCACCAAAGGAAACTGGTTAGGCTTAAAATGACCCACGTGGACTTCTAGCCTAGTATTTACCTATGAGCTATGAACCTATATGGTCATATTGGTAAAATGACCACATAACTGTAGCTAGGTGTAGTAATACCTATTATATATACAGCATGGCCTTCCAAAATAAAACATTTGAGATCATAATGAGAAAAAGGCTTGTGTGGAATGCATTTCATAGCAAAAAGGAAAAATGGTGTTAAAAATACTTATGCCTAGCAAAAATAACTCTTAAATCTTAATTGTATTAATTCAGGTTATTCTATGAAATTCTGAAAGGGTCCAGAGTACCCACTATAAAGATATAAGGCAATAATTAGATGTCATGGAAAAACATTGAGTGGGGTTAGTAAAGACATCAAGGCTCTCTATAACTTTGGATTACAAATAAGCGAAGGTGGATGTGAGAGTTAGCTAACTGACTATGGGGAGGGTGGGGTAAACAAGAAAGAAATGAGGATTACTAGACTGAGCTATGTCTTCCTTCAGTTTCACATCCCATCCAGTTTTGTCTGTGACATCTTTCTGCAGCTGATCAACATCAAGTCTATTCTACCTTTAGTGTCTACCCTCCTTTCATGCTGAGCATCTTTATTCATTGCTTTGCTCCTGTCTCATTTATATCCATTGCCAAGAGATATTTTGCAATCTCCAATGCCATTTTATTGTCTGTGGTTTGACAGTTCTCTCAGCCAACTGAAAGCCATGAGTTCCACAGTCAGTCTAGAAGGTCCTATCCACTGCCTAACTTCTCCAGCAATTCCCTGGAAACCCAAAATACACAATCATGTCTTCTTTGGCTGACACCCATTTGTTGAAGTAGTCCTATCCAACTTCAACCTGTCTTATCTTTGCTAACATTTCACATTTATAATCCTTAAGCTTATCCTTGCTTCTTAATCTCATAATTGCTTAGTGAACTTGCTAGCTCCCAGTCTGGCAAACTACAACAGACTACATTTAGTGAATGTCTGGGGATCTCCCCCTCATATGTAAATTAGCCTGCTATATTCATACATCTCCAACTTGGCTCATGGTCCCCATGCACCATTCCATCTTTTGCTATCCATTTCAGTCTCTGTTCAGCAAAGTACATGTCAAGTCAATTCCACCAGCGTGAAGGATATCAGCCTGTAACACAGTGTGCTGCACTAATTGTAAATTATCATCTGTTGTGCTCTAGCACCATGCTGGGAGTCAGGCACAATCAAGCCTTATGTGCCCAGTTCTCCTCTCTTTACTAATACTTTTTTGAGGTTAAAAATGCTACAAATTACCATTACAGCCAATCCATATTAGAAAGCTGACTTAGCTTGACTGTTAATAATGTCTTAAAGCCAAACGTGAATGTGGAGATAACCCAAAATCCTTGCCTGTCATACTTGCTTGATTACTCATACGTTAATGCTTTTCTATCACTCCTTCATGGTCTGTATGGATGTAGGGGTGTCCCTAACAGAATGGCTTCCTGTATGTGCTACATGTATCACTGTGGCCAGGGATAGCTTCATCAGGGAGCGATATTTTACACCCATGTTTACATCTCCATGGAGACATTGTGAGGCTTGACTCCAGCATTGCACAACAGACTCCACAATGATGATGAGCACCTTTTAGTTAACCTGATAAGGTTTCTTCCTTGTGTTCTATTTATAAAGTATAGATGTACAGCAACAGCAGTGTAGCCCATGTTTGTTTCAGTCCACAGCTGTAAGGTATCTACAGTAGCCCCTCTGAGATCAACAGGTAGCAAATTTCATCCCAAGACTTAATCATTTCATCCCATGAAACTCTCTGTGGACCCACATTTTTTCCAGATCTGGATCACTAGTGCTGCAGATAAAATTGCCAGCTTATTAATACATTAAACATTACAGGAAGGAGTGTAATTGGTTATAATGCTTTTACTCCCACTCCAGTAGAAAACTTGGTTACCAGAAGCTCTGTCATATTGAAATGGGCCGAGAAGAAAGATAACATGTATGACAAATGTAGCAAAATAGTGCTTTTCAGAAAAGATGGTCAACAATAACAGCAGAGGTCATTATAAACTGAGCCTGTAAATGGATAAAGAGGCAATATAAAAACATTTTCTTAATAAAAAGAGTGGTCAATGCATAGCTCAAACAAAGTCCTTTTGTTCAGTAGTGAGTGTTTGGCCAACTTAGAAGCTTAGAAATGTATGGCAGTAGCAGTCGTATGATAGGTAGAGCTCTTGTGTTTGGATTTGAAAATCCAGAAGGCTGTGGGTTTAAGTCCTAGTCAGATGATTAGACTGTTCACACTACAGAGTAGTATTAGGTGTTAATGCCTTTTAGATGAGACATTAAACTGATATCCCTTCTGCCTGAGTTGGTGGTAGCTCAGCTGGATGTAAACAAATCCCACAGTACCTATCAAAAAAAGTAGGGGAAGTTTATGATGCCCTGGTCAAATGTTCCATAGTAGTATAAATACCTGAAAAGAGGCCACTAGCCTGTTGAGCCTAACATAATCAACAAAGGACAAATAAGGAGGATTGATCAATCGAAGTAAGGAAGTTACATTGACAAGTTAAGCACAAATGGCATGTTTTTAACTAAGCAGAAAAACCCTGGATCCCTAAAAGCCCAAACAGGTCTTATCTCCTGTCACTTCTATGTTTCTTTGTTTAGGGTTAGTTACAAAGATTGCAGGCATGGCTTAGGATAGACCCAGCACCACAATTTTGCTTAAATCAGGAGTAGATGTGTAGCTTAGCTAAATATTAAGACTGGCAGAGTTATATATGGTGATGCCAACATTTGCACCTGGCATCAGCATGGACAAAGAAATGCACAGGATTTGTTATTCCATAAAAATGTAAGAAGATGAGTAACCACATATGGGATACCTGGTACAGTTTGTCTCATGCAAAGACAAATGTACTCCCTTCCTTTCAATGTATTTGGTGGCCTAAAAGTTTTACTGGGGTGGCTATAATTAAGTGTTTTTTTTGTCAGTAAACAGGTAGCAGGGCCCTTCTAACCTTCTAAATGACCATGTAATCTGCAGGGAGTGAAAACACAGTCCATGAGTATCTGCAAGATCTGTGAGGAGACAGCATATATGGAGTTTTAGGGTCAACTGCTGACAGAGGCAGCTAACAAAGATATTTTGTTTAGAAGTGACAAACAAAAGTAGCATAAAATAAACAAACAACCGAAAAACACAAAAGTAAATGCTGATAGAGACGAGACAATATATTTTTTACATCAAATATTCTCCATTCTCTTTGTGCACACTTGAGACAAGTTAGACAGGTGTTGAGAATACTGTGGTAAGTCTAAGCTCTCACACTTATCAAAATTGCACTGACTGGCAGCCTACCAGATGGAATTAAAGTTGAAGAGAAATTCAAAGTCCCAGTGTGTCTCACACCTGTACAAAATGGGCACACATATATCAACTTGACACAGGACCCCATATGTGCAAAAAATGCACTGATTCACACTTGCGGTCTTCATGAGTATATTAATATTTTACAGTGAATATATATTAAGGGATATACGTAAAAATGGTGATGGGCCCAGATTATGTGTGCAAAAGCCAATATAGTTAGCAAAGCATCAGAAATTATCTGAGAATGTGAGAAGATAATCTTATTTTGACGAATATGGTGTGTGTGTAGGGGACGGGGGATGATTGTGCATATAAAAAAGGCTTTCGTAAATAATCATATCATAAACTGATATATGCAGCATGATTTTTGGGAACACAAACAGCACATTTTAATATTTATACAGCATGATTTCAAGGTAATAGTGTTACAAATTTGTTGATGGCAATTGCATAACATACTCTTTAGTGGTCAGATTTGACAAAGCAATATACTTTAAATTTACATGAAGCGGGTATCACAAAGAAAAGGTACTAAATTTTTTTGTTACAGTATAACTGATTGAGTTATTGAGCTTATGGTAAGATACAATAATTACTGCTTTGAAAAAGGGATGTTACTGAGTAAATCTTGTAATGAGCGAATAGTATGAATTGGGGGGACTAACAAACGGTATAAAGGCAAAACAAAATAATATCTGCATGCCATTTATTAGAAAGTTATATGAGAATACTGGTAGTGAACCTTGCTTGCTTAAAAAATACAGTAAGTGCTATCAAGCAATAAAATTTCTAAAAGCAGATGATGGTACCAACAAAAAGAATGATTTTCAGACTGGAAGATAAACGAATCACAGAGTACTGATTTGGCTGGAAGTCAGAAAAATGAACAAGGAGGTCAAAGCTAGAATTAGAGGGGCCCAATGGCATGACAGTAATAATCTGTGATTCAGAGACATGCTAAAGCTGCAATGATCAACATCATCATCATCATCACTCAACCCTCTTTTCCCACCTTCTACAATTGATTGAGGTGTCATGTCAACTGTTGCTATCTCTTAATTCAGTGCTACTCTCTTACCTTCTTCAATAGTCATGCCTGACCTTAGCAGGTCTTCTCTCAAACAATTCATTCATCTCTTTGCTGGACACCTTCATTTCCTTTTGCCTCCTTCATGAATCTCTCAAATCTTCTTAACCAGATTATATTCTTTTCTGCACATGTGCCAGAACCACCAAAATCTGTTTTCTTTGACCTTCAGTGCAATTGGAGCTACTTTGGCTTCTGAACTGATATCCTTATTTCTTTGTCTGCCCCCACAGTGTGCATCCATCCATCCATCTATCTCAGGCACTTCATCTTTTAGCTTCCTCAACTATTCTGCCTTTACTGCCCAGGTTTCTATATCATGTAGTACTGGTCCCACCACTGTTTTGTACACCTTCATTTTCAGTTTCTTTGGCATTCATACACTTCCACCAGCACTCTATGTCAGTTGGCTGCAGCCCCCCTGATTCTAGCTTTGACCTCCTTACTTAGACTTCCTTTCTCCTCAACCACCTCCCTCAGATACCTTCAGTTGTTAACCTGTTATGCTATTTGCCCTTCAGTTTCAGTCCTCAACCTTTTCTGATTTCACCAAATAGATGTCATTGCAACTGCCTTATCTGTACAAATTTTCATCCCATATGCCTTCAGTTTTGCATGACATTCTCCTATACTTTTCTGAAGTTCTTTTTCAGAGTCTGCTTGTAATGCCACATTGTCTGCATACAACAGCTTTGTTGATCTGTCCCCTCTAACCTGTTTGATAATGTGCCAGTATGAACAGCAGTGGGCTCAGAGCTGAACCCTGATGCACAACCACTCCAGCTGGTAACCCTCCTGTTAGACCAAACACTGTTCTAACTTGAGTCATTGGGTCCTTGTACATAGCCTTCACTAATTCTACCAGTTCCTGAAACTTCAAACCATCACAAGACTTTCCAATTAGATTCCTTGGGACATTGTCATATGCTTTCTTCAAGTGTGGGAATGTCCGGTTGTTCATTTTCCTCATCTCTAGCTTCTTCTCAAATATCTGTCTCACTGCAAACATTGGGTCAGTCGTGATACATCCTGATATGAATCCAGACTGCTCTTCTCCCATCTTACCTCTCTTTACCAATCATCCTCTCCAGAACTTCCATGCAGTGTGACAGGAGTTTAACACCTCAGTCCTGCCCATATTGCGGATGTCCCCTTTGCTCCTGTACACTGACAGTAGTATGCTTATTCCCCAGTCATCTGAGATATACCTCTCCCTCCATACTAATATAAGTACCCTTAGGAGCCATTCTCCGCTGTCACACTCAACATCTTTATCTTATCTGCTGTGACCATATCTGAGCTTGCTGTTTCCCTGACATCATTTTCATTAGTGTTGCTCTTACCTCTAAGGTGGGCTCCACCTCGTCTTTCATCATAGTCAATGCCTGGGATGGAGCAGCTTCTGTGTGGTTGTCTTCATTTAGAAGCTACTGGAAGTAAAGCTTCTGTCTTTGATGCTTGTGAACTGTTGAGCAGGATGTTGCTGGCATCCTTTATCTTTTTCTTGCAATCTGATAGAGTCTCTTTGGGACATCTGCCAAGTCACTTTCCAGAAGCTGGTAGAGTGCCTCTGATGCCTTGTTTTTTGCTATTGCAACTTCTCACTAAGCCTTTTTCTTAGCCAACCAGTATTCCTTCTTAGCCTGCTCAGTTTTTTATCCCTCTCTCTTTCCCTGCACTTCTTCTGTCTTTTGTTAACTTTCCAGACTACTGCATTCTACCATCAGTTTTCATTATGTACCTTATTTCCATACCTGGCTTGGCCGCATATCTGTTATATAGTTCTCACATACGCAGGCTTGAAAAGGTTCCATTCTTCTTCAGCTCCACCTATTTCCTCTTCTTCCTGAGGTGCTAGAGTCATGAGTATTTCCTTGATCTCTTGTGATTTTTCTTCTGTCAACTTCCAGGTCTTCAGCGTAGTCTCAGATGACCTTAGACCCTTCAATGACCACTGCTTACCTCTGATTGTGTCAACCAGTTGTTTATGCTGTGGGATGACTTTGCAATCACTGATTCTACCTCCAGTGCCTTTTCCTTACTAGTAGGAAGTCTAACTGAATTGCATGTTGGCTACTCTTGTATGTGATCTTGTGACTCTGTCTTGCTGAACCAGCCATTGTTTAACATCAAGCCATTTGCCATACAGAAGTCTAGAATGCCTTTCCTTCTTTATTGCTGTTGCCAAACTTGTGGTCCCAGGCTGTCCTCTTATCCTGTTCTGTCAATATCTCATTAACAGCTCATTGTTATTTCTCTGAATTGGGCACTGTTAGACCTGACCGAGCTCATGCAATGTAGTTGCAGAATCACCTTCAAATAGACACACACACACACACACACACACACACACACACACACACACACACGTGCATGCACGTGCACTCACATGCACGCGCGCGCACACACACACACACACACACACACACACACACACACACACACACGCATGCACTCACATGCACGCCTGCACACACACACACACACACACACAGACACACACACACACACACACACACACACACACACACACACACACACACACGTGCATGCAAGCGCACTCACATGCACGTGCGCGCTCGCGCGCGCGCACACACACACACACACACGTGCATGCACGTGCACTCACATGCACGTGCGCGCTTGCGCGTGCACACACACACGTGCATGCACGTGCACTCACATGCACGTGCGCACGCGCACACACACACACACACACACACACACACACACACACACACACACACACACACACACACACACACACACACACACACACACACACACACACACACTCACACACACACACACACACATTCATCTTTGCAGTATTTACCCTCTGCAGTGCTAACAATCCCCATTCCTGATATAGAAGTTTAATAGAAGTGTATAGGTTTTTCACTTCACTACCAAATACTGGAAGTAGGGCTACTCTTTGCCTCACTCTATTATGCTATTCTGTTGGCAGCAACATCTCTGGAGAAGAGCACATAGATGTAACTTGTGTTAGATGCACCCATGCACTGCTGCATTGGTATGTGACCTTCACCAGTGAGACTGCAGTACTGTTATAGACTGGTGCCTTTGTACCGCTCTAGCAGTACAGGGGTCTCTAAATTGCTCAGGCATAATGCATGGAGAAACCTGCTCAGGGCATATTAGCCCAATTCAGTATGCCTTTCAGAATCTCAGGGTCAGAGTGTGACAATAACCCATTGCTAGGGTTGCCACCTTTTCAAATGGCCAAAGTGGGACATTTTTGGGACACACATCAGATTTTACAGGCCGACATATACCCACGGTCAGTACAAAGGATAGAACTTAACTTTTTTTCCTAAATAAAAGCTTATTCTTGTAGCAGTTTAGTTGCTTATTATGTTTCTTGTAACATTTAGGTATTTTAGATACAGAAATAACTATTTTATGCAACTATTACATAAAATGTGGGACATAATTATGTCCTACAATCTCAGGACATTTGCCCTTTTTAATATTTTTTGACAGGACACAACTGCCCAAAGAGGGAGTGTCCCTCTCAAAGTGGGACAGGTGGTAACCCTACCCATTGGGAGTAAAATGGCTGAACAGTAAAACAGGTTTAAAATGAGTGATCATATTGGACAGAATAGTTCTTTTGATGCTACTAGAGAAGAACTGGCAACTTGTACAGTAAGACTGAAAATACATTATTTAGCAAATGGTGTTTCAGATAATAATAATAATAATAATAATAATAATAATAAAACCCCAGATATGTCAAATTTAATGAGTGTTAAACCTTACAGACTGCTGTGCAGTATAGTAGCACAAAATAAACCATCTAAAAATCCATTCAACTAAATAGTAGAGATGTTTCAGAAGCATTTGAACTCAATATTTTTGACAAATGCAATGGATTGTACATTTTATTTATTTTATTTATTTTATTTATTTAGCAGGCAGGTGAACTAAGTCATTGAGTCATATTTTCAGTCAATGCCTTGTTGCAGCGAGTCAAATTAGTACAGTAAACTGAAATACAGGTAATATGAATACAAACACCTCCAGACACGAACTGTGGATGTACTTTGAGCCAAAGAACACAGAGCTTCCTTTTACGCGTTTCGTTCAAATTTAATTCTTGAACTTCTTCAGAAAAACTCTTCATACCTTACACACTTCATTATATACTAATCCATATAATCACATGACCATAATTATTCAATTAGTTATAAATACTTGTTAAAAAAACAAGTCCTTAAATAAAAGAACCTTAAAATGAATTACATAAGCAGAAAAATAATTGTTAAATGTCAAAATCTATTCATTTGTAAAAAACATTTGATGTTTATCACATCATTCAACCCAGGATAACTATCAGCATTAAGTATTGTTTGCCACAAAGCCTCCCTGCATTCTAAATATACTTTGTAATTCCCTGAAAATGGATCAGATTTTACCTGCTCTATTATTGAAAATCTGAACTTTTTAAATTCAGAACATGTGCCTGCATGCCTAGCTAGTGCATTAGACTGGTCCTTTTTCTTAATGGCCAAATTGTGTTCATAAATTCGTTTGTGCAGTGCCCTAATGGTTTTTTCCTATATAAAATCCTTCACAGGAATCACACATTGCCAAATAAACCACATTTTGTGATTTACATGTATAATGTCCCTTACAGTAAATAAATCTATTTTGATGTTTCAAAAAATAAACACTATTACCTGAAATAAACCTACACTGCCTACAACTGTTGCAGGCGAAAGTGCCAAACCGACTACCCACGTTGTTTTTAGCCTTGACAGTTTCCACTATAGATTTAATATTAATAGTTTTTTTGTATGTAAACAATGGTGCTCTACCAATGATCGAATATAAATCATTGTTGCCTTGTATAACTTTCCAATTTTCCAACATAATATTCCTAATCCAATTCATTTCATTAGAAATTGGAATCGGGAACGCCAACCTATGTTCACCCATATCCCTTGTACTGTTAAATGGTTGATTACTAATACTTAAAGAACCAAAAATAACACTACCTAGAATTGGACGTGCAGTTTCTACTCTCAATACCAATACTTCCTTAAAAATGTTGTTTACCCACACTTTGTCATAACCTCTGTTTTCAAAAAATACTGACAATTTATCAGCCTCTTCAAGAAATAATTTTTCATTACTAGTCAGCCTACTCAAATGAATAAACTGTCCCTTAATAACCCCTCTTTTCATAAAAAGTGGGTGTAGGCTATCACGATATAAATACTGGTTGACAAAACTTGCTTTTCTATATATGTTACTTTCTATTACATGTGTCTTTAAATTAAAATTTAAATGTAAATCCAAAAAATTAATATTATCACCAAAGTACCCTATAGTGAATGTTAGAAATTGTGTTGAATTATTTAAATAATCTACAAATTCAAGAAAAGTTTTTTTGTCACCTTTCCATAGAAAAAACAAGTCATCTATGTATCTCTTGTAAAACATGATATGACAAGCTAAAGGATGAGAGTATAGAAATTTAATTTCCCACATGGCCATGACTAAATTAGCGAAACTAGGAGCAACTCTGGAGCCCATAGCTACACCCGAAGTTTGCTGGTAATACATTTTGTCAAAAGTGAAAAAATTGTTCTCAAGAATTACTTCCATCAAACCACATACAGCGTTCACATTATTATTTTCCATATTAGTATATCCACTAAGATATTCCCTTAAATATTCAATTCCAATACTTTGGTTGATACTAGTGTATAGAGACACTACGTCTAAACTGGCAAAATAAATATCAGATTCATTTATCCGAAATTGGCCCAAAAGTTCTAACAAGTGCCATGAATCTCTCAAAAAAGATCTCGTTGTTTGTACCACTGGTTTGAGTAGTTTATCTAACCAGAATGAAATGAATTCCGTCTTGGAACCACTTGCTGAAATAATGGGTCTAAATTTTAGATCACCTGAAAATTTATGAAGTTTGGGAATACCAAAAATGTTAGCTAACTTAGGATGTTCATTGTTTAAAAAATCATACGTTGAAACATCTATATTACCCTGAGTGAACAAATCAAACAAAATCAAATCAATTTTCTTGTAACTTTCTAAAATGTAATCTTGTGTAACTGTCTTATAACATTTTTTATCACTTAACAATGACACCATGGCATTGTTGTAATCTTTAGTAGTCATAATTACTATGGTGCCCCCTTATCAGCCTTCATAATACGCCACTCTGGTTTATTAGCAATGAACTCTAAGGTTTTGTGTTCATCAAATGTTAAATTGTAACTTCGATTCCATTTAGAGTTACCTATTCTCCTAAATTCTTGTTCACAGAGCTTTCCATATACAGCCAATGTGGAATTCAACCATTTAACAGTACAAGGGATATGGGTGAACATAGGTTGGCGTTCCCGATTCCAATTTCTAATGAAATGAATTGGATTAGGAATATTATGTTGGAAAATTGGAAAGTTATACAAGGCAACAATGATTTATATTCGATCATTGGTAGAGCACCATTGTTCACATACAAAAAAACTATTAATATTAAATCTATAGTGGAAACTGTCAAGGCTAAAAACAACGTGGGTAGTCGGTTTGGCACTTTCGCCTGCAACAGTTGTAGGCAGTGTAGGTTTATTTCAGGTAATAGTGTTTATTTTTTGAAACATCAAAATAGATTTATTTACTGTAAAGGACATTATACATGTAAATCACAAAATCTGGTTTATTTGGCAATGTGTGATTCCTGTGAAGGATTTTATATAGGAAAAACCATTAGGGCACTGCACAAACGAATTTATGAACACAATTTGGCCATTAAGAAAAAGGACCAGTCTAATGCACTAGCTAGGCATGCAGGCACATGTTCTGAATTTAAAAAGTTCAGATTTTCAATAATAGAGCAGGTAAAATCTGATCCATTTTCAGGGAATTACAAAGTATATTTAGAATGCAGGGAGGTTTTGTGGCAAACAATACTTAATGCTGATAGTTATCCTGGGTTGAATGATGTGATAAACATCAAATGTTTTTTACAAATGAATAGATTTTGACATTTAACAATTATTTTTCTGCTTATGTAATTCATTTTAAGGTTCTTTTATTTAAGGACTTGTTTTTTTAACAAGTATTTATAACTAATTGAATAATTATGGTCATGTGATTATATGGATTAGTATATAATGAAGTGTGTAAGGTATGAAGAGTTTTTCTGAAGAAGTTCAAGAATTAAATTTGAACGAAACGCGTAAAAGGAAGCTCTGTGTTCTTTGGCTCAAAGTACATCCACAGTTCGTGTCTGGAGGTGTTTTTACTTAGTTTGGTTCGTGTGCTAATTGTTTCATAATATGAATACAACACAATAGTTGTTACAGAATTACAAGGTAACACAAAGAAATATAAAAGAATAGAATATAAAATTATCACAACAGAATTATATAGTCATATGAGCCACTATACTCTTACTATTAGCACTTTTCAATGACGTAAAAATATTTAAATTGTATTCTGCCAGACATTGTTGATATTGTATAACTTAAATGATTTTGTTTGCACTGCATGTATCAGAGCTTTTTTCCTCTGGGCCTCTGTTGAAAAGGGCCCTTTGTGCCTAGCCAGACTTCCCCAGTCAACAACTGTAAAATAAATAAATAGATAGATAAATGTTTGAGGTCAAACCCATCAAGAGAGAATCGTAGCAAAGAAGCATAGAGAGACAAAAGATAGGAAACAATAAATACATACAATGAGCAGTATACGGCGAAGATCTAACACAGCTATTTGCATAAGCCTTTGCACAAAGCATGATAGCCAAAGGGTAAAACAAGAACACATGCATCCAGAAGGATGGCATTTGGGTTATGCATCTAATGAATTTGCATTTAATGTTGCCAGTAGGGTATGATCTGTTTAGAGAAGACAGGAAGAGTATGGAGAAAACACAGAATGCTAGGAGGGGCATTCCAGATGGAGCGTCCTAAGAAGGAAAAAAACGATGAGCACAGAATAGAGAGTTTAGAGGGGTAAGAAGGGTAGGATGAGACGAATCGGGGCTGTAGATGACAAGAGGCCTTTCAGTGGGCAAAAACAGCTGCTATAAGGTATCTGGTGTTCAATGAGCAATAGTTTGTGTCAAGTATAGTATACAGAGCAGTAGGTGTGCCATGATGTTTTCTAAACCAGTACTAATAACTGAACAGGAGACCATAAGATCTGATATCATCTTAAAACTGAGACATTGATGCCTGTTCTGGGATTTCAGCAAGAGGCAATAATAGTGCAAATGCGCCTGGATGATTCTGGAGAAGAGTTAGAAGACTGTTTAGGAAATGGGATAACATATACATTTTCCAGAGGTCTAGACACGTACTAGTTGAGGGAGACTTGCAATGCTATGCTGTAGTGGGATGACAGACCTGCATAAAATTTTCCAAGAGGTCATCTGATCCAGCTCTTCCATAGCTGTGAATATTCCTGGGCCATTTATTGACATTATATAGTTTAAATACACACTCAACAGGGTAACTGCAATAAATTGTAATTCAGTATCAAGGAATATACTTTGTCTGATGTATTTTGTTTGAGCTGGAGAGAATTAGTGATAGTAGAGGCTGGGTTACTAAAGAATATTCAGAAAAAAATGTCTCTGCATTAGAGTTGCATCAGAACTTGGATGACCATTCACTGTAAGTAAACTGAGATTACATAAGATGCATCTATCAAGAAAGGTTGTAATTTCCTTAGAGAAAGTTTAAAGATTTCTGACTATGTTTTATGATTCTTTATCAGGTAGGAAGCTTTAGCCTTTTTTGCTAGGCCTTTGCATGTTCATTGTCTTCGGGGAGTTTTGTTGCTTATAAATGCTCCAGACTGATTTTTCAGCACACAGTAATTTATAGTGCTCATGAAATAAAGAAGGAGCTGAGTTGCCTTTAAATCTTCTGGTCTTAGGTAGTATTTGCCCTGAAATGATAGGAGAATATTCCAGAAATACTGAAAGACAGTGTTGCTATGATTTTTTTTCTAGTATTGAAGATCACTCAAAAGTTGCTTATTCGAGCCTGAGAAGGGACCCTTTCTTTGTTTTAGTATATGACAGGACATGGTTCCGTGATGTATGTAATGCCTTTTGGTACGGAATGTGGACCAAAGTAATTAGTGAGCAGTGAAATAATGCAGGAGTCCATATACAGTGTAGAGAATCTGTCTGGCTAGCCTCAAGCTAAATCAAACAAGACATGAAGGCATTTTGTAAAAATCACATTGCAGTGTGGTTTTGGGCCAACTAATAGTGAAAAACAAAAAAAAAAGAAATAAAATGTAGAATTAAAACCAACAACAATAAAAGTCCAGGCCACAAACATAGGTACAAATTCCACAGTATTCCACAGATGAGCGCTTTCGTCAAATAATAAGACTTCATCAGATAAAAGCACTGGTACTACATACAGCTTTATATACTTAATCATAATAAGCACCAACAAACAATTCAGGTTTAAAAGAACATCACCAAATTGTACCCTACTATAATGTATTATGATAAAAAGCTCAACCTTAATAATGTTAAGAATCATTTGAATATCTAAATGTATTAATATATAAGTATACACATAACCTAAATCATGAATTATAAAACACATTTTGAATATAATGTAATTTATAAATTACACACTTTCAGCTTTGTTCACTAGTGCAGATTTTATACTAATATAGTCGTTAAGACCTGGTGGGATGTTAGATTTTAGCCTAGGGTTAACATTATTAAGGTTGAGCTTTTTATCATAATACATTATAGTAGGGTACAATTTGGTGACGTTCTTTTAAACCTTAATTGTTTGTTGGTGCTTATTATGATTAAGTATATAAAGCTGTATGTAGTACCAGTGCTTTTATCTGATGAAGTCTTATTATACCATGATCCCCCCAAAACGTGCACGCTGATTGGCCAGCGTGCCCGTTGTAAATCGAGTTATACTAATGGAAAAAGGTCCGGTCGCCCGGACTTTTTTCCATTAGTATAACTCGTTTTTTTTAAAACACTGTCTCGCTATGTTAAATGGGTTTAACATAGCGAGACAGCTTTAAAATAAGCAACGGAGATCTCCGTTGCTTATTTTAAAGCTGTCTCGCTATGTTAAACCCATTTAACATAGCGAGACAGTGTTTTAAAAAAAAGCAACAGAGAAAGCAAGATCTCTGTTGCTTTTTTTTAGTGTTTCGCTATGTTAAATGAGTTTAACATAGCGAGACAGTTTTAAAATAAGCAACGGAGATGTCCGTTGCTTATTTTAAAACTGTCTCGCTATGTTAAACTCATTTAACACAGCGAAACACTAAAAAAAAAGCAACGGAGATCTTGCTTTCTCCGTTGCTTTTGCCCACAGCTCTGATGTACTGCGCAGGCGCGCAGTACATCAGAACTGCCGCGGATGCCAGACATCTGCGGAAGGGCAGTAAACAGGCATTATACTATGCCATTATTTAAGAAAAGTAATAGTTTCTTTTCTTAAATAATGTCATGGTATAATAGCAATAACCCACTTCTGGGTGTGGGTAATGCTAAATTTACCCACGGTTGGCTTTGTTTGGTCCCTCGGGCTTTGCCCTCAGGACCAAACCACGCCAACCGTGGGTAAATTTAGCATTACCCACACCCAGGCGTGGGTTATTGCTATATTATTTGACGAAAGCACTCATCTGTGGAATACTGTGGAATCATGAAGGATTTTGTACCTACGTTTGTGGCCTGGACTCTTATTGTTGTTGGTAATAGTGAAAAACAGATTTATTTGTGGCAAATGTTATGAAATACACAAAAAAAAACTGCTGTCTAAAGTGATGTGAGAAGGTGATAAACATAGCATTATCAATGGAAATAACAGATAGAAACTATTTTGAATTACAGCAAGATCAAGCTAAGTCTGCTGTTAACTGACTGGCAATATAACAAAGTTCAAGCATGTTTTAATTGTAAAACCAAAAACATGTTACACTTGAAGAAATCTATAAGAATCCACAAACTTTAAATCTTGCTCCAGCTTTAATACAATACATGCACATGGATTTACATTTTAAGTATTTGTGAACTCTTTCAATGTACTTGTATGGTATTAAAGCTTGAGTGAGGTTTCAAGTTTGTGGATTTTTGTAGATTTCTTCAAGTGTACCGTGTTTTTTGTGCTGAGTTTTTGTAGAGTGCACCCTTGTTTCGTTGTTGTTTGTCAATGTTTTAAGTCTAACAGTGTTGAAAAGGCTAATAGGTGTCGGTTTAAAAATACTGTAGGAAATGCCTTCAGTGGTTATATTGTGAAATGAACAACTAGAAAAAAGCAGGAAGAAAATAGACATAGAATTAACAACTGGTGATGGGGAGGGCTGGTCAATGAACAAGGGATGAACAATGGCACCAGGAGGGGAACACCAAGATGGGAACAGGGTGCGTTGTTGGCAAGGTTGACTGGCAGACTAGCCCAGAGGGCAACATCCCCAGGCATCACACACACATGAGTGGCTGATGTCATGGGCCAACTTCAGTTCTGATGGGCCAATGATCCAAGCTATTACAGACTGTACTCCATGCAGTGATGGATTATAATGGGGCAATACTGGTGACTACCCAAGGCCCACAGCTGTAGTGGGGTACGCAGACAGGAAAAGAATGTAGCTGAGGCTACAATGGGCAGGGATGTTGCAAGCCATTTATCTGTTTATTTTAAGTAAGAAAACAACATGTTTCTTTATATAAGAAAAATAAAACAAATAGATAAACATGTAACCCCATGGCACCCAAATGTGAAGCAGCTATTCCTAGCATCGGTGCTCTGAAGCTAAGGTTTGACATAAGGAAATACAACATGGGGGTTAACACTGGTACAATCCATCTATTCTTACCTTGCAGCTGACTCCTACACATTTCTGAAAAGAGACATGTGCCTTACCAGTTTACTTTAGAAACACACACACACACACACACACACACACACACACACACACACACACACACACACACACACACACACACACACACACACACACACACACACACACACACACACACACACACACACATACACACACAAATACAGTCAAAGGTCCCATGCCTCTCAAATATCCCTGATTTTTTTATATTTTTGCCCTGTTTACATAAAAAATTGTGATTTTTTTTTTTTTGGTAATTCATTTAGGATTACAGTCAATCTATGACACCAGACACTGAATTTCATACTTTGTATTGTTCAGAAAATGCATATTGATATTCCATCTGTTGTTCTATTAAATTTTTTAAATTAATTGTTCCTGATTTTGGACCTTTGTCCACGCATGTTTGGTTTTATCCCTGATTCTTACCTTGCAGCTGACTCCTACACATTTCTGAAAAGAGACATGTGCCTTACCAGTTTACTTTATAAAAATGGATACACTAGACAATCTCGACGTACTGAAATCGCGAATTTCAGTACTTCGAGAATGAATAGTGGAATGTGCAGTTACTCGAAACTACACTATGCCGAATGTGGAAGTGTTGAATCCGCAATTGTTGAATCCACCATTATTGTGGTGTCACGTTCGTTAAGTGTGGTGCGGTTTGTGGATTTATCTGGGGTTTCAGGTAAGTGTTGTGTGTCTGAGGATATTGGGTAGGGGTTTTAGTGTGTGTGAGTGTGTGCGGTGGTGTTTTTTGTGTGTTTGTGTGTTTAGTGTGACCTCGGAGTTAGAATATATAAGTAGGGGAAGTGTGGGGGGTGCAGCCCCCCATGTGGGGGGTGTAGGGGGGCTTACCCCCCTGTTTATAGGTAGGTTAGGTGTGTTTCTGTGTGTTATGTTTGGTTAGTTAAGTAGGTGTATGTGTGTGTGATCATGTCTTGGTTTGTGTGTGTGTGTGTGTGTGTGTGTGTGTGTGTGTGTGTGTGTGTGTGTGTGTGTGTGTGAATGGTAATGGTTGTGGTATTCATGATTGTGGGTTTTCGTGTATGTGGGGTTTTGACTATTCAGTCTCGAAATACTGAAATTTGACATTTCAGTACTTTGAGATTGTATAGTGAATCCATAAAAAAACACTCACACATACACACATGCACACACACACAGTGAAAGGTCCCATGACTCTCAAATATCACTGATTTTTTTTATATTTTTGCCCTGTTTACATAAAAAAAATAGATTTTTTTTTTGGTAATTCATTTAGGATTACAGTCAATCTATGATGCTAGACATTGAATTTCATACTTTGTATTGTTCAGAAAATGCATATTGATATTCCATCTGTTGTTCTATTAAATTTTTTAAATTAATTGTTCCTGATTTTGGACCTTTTGGTTTTGTCCCTGATTCTTCAGCAAAAAAATGTGAGTGCTGTCATGACAAGCTTGCACAAAATAGGGGGATAGAGAGGGAGAAGAGAGGGAGAGATGGGAGGGGATTCTGTGCATCAGTTGTTAGGGAGAAGAGAGGGAGAGATGGGAGGGGATTCTGTGCATCAGTTGTTAGGGAGAAGAGAGGGAGAGATGGGAGGGGATTCTGTGCATCAGTTGTTAGGGAGAAGAGAGGGAGAGATGGGAGGGGATTCTGTGCATCAGTTGTTAGGGAGAAGAGAGGGAGAGATGGGAGGGATTCTGTGCATCAGTTGTTAGGAGAAGAGAGGGAGAGATGGGAGGGATTCTGTGCATCAGTTGTTAGAGAGAAGAGAGGGAGAGATGGGAGGATTCTGTGCATCAGTTGTTAGGGAGAAGAGAGGAGAGATGGGAGGGATTCTGTGCATCAGTTGTTAGGAGAAGAGAGGAGAGATGGGAGGGGATTCTGTGCATCAGTTGTTAGGGAGAAGAGAGGGAGAGATGGGAGGGAATTCTGTGCATCATTGTTAGGGAGAAGAGAGGGAGAGATGGGAGGGGATTCTGTGCATCAGTTGTTAGGGAGAAGAGAGGGAGAGATGGGAGGGGATTCTGTGCATCAGTTGTTAGGGAGAAGAGAGGAGAGATGGGAGGGATTCTGTGCATCAGTTGTTAGGGAGAAGAGAGGGAGAGATGGGAGGGGATTCTGTGCATCAGTTGTTAGGGAGAAGAGAGGGAGAGATGGGAGGGGATTCTGTGCATCAGTTGTTAGGGAGAAGAGAGGGAGAGATGGGAGGGGATTCTGTGCATCAGTTGTTAGGAGAAGAGAGGGAGAGATGGGAGGGATTCTGTGCATCAGTTGTTAGGAGAAGAGAGGGAGAGATGGGAGGATTCTGTGCATCAGTTGTTAGGGAAAGAGAGGGAGAGATGGGAGGGGATTCTGTGCATCAGTTGTTAGGGAGAAGAGAGGGAGAGATGGGAGGGGATTCTGTGCATCAGTTGTTAGGGAGAAGAGAGGGAGAGATGGGAGGGGATTCTGTGCATCAGTTGTTAGGGAGAAGAGAGGGAGAGATGGGAGGGAATTCTGTGCATCATTGTTAGGGAGAAGAGAGGGAGAGATGGGAGGGAATTCTGTGCATCATTGTTAGGGAGAAGAGAGGGAGAGATGGGAGGGGATTCTGTGCATCAGTTGTTAGCGAGAAGAGAGGGAGATGGGAGGGATTCTGTGCATCAGTTGTTAGGGAAGAGAGATGGGAGGGATTCTGTGCATCAGTTGTTAGGGAGAAGAGAGGAGAGATGGGAGGATTCTGTGCATCAGTTGTTAGGGAGAAGAGAGGAGAGATGGGAGGGGATTCTGTGCATCAGTTGTTAGGGAGAAGAGAGGGAGAGATGGGAGGGGATTCTGTGCATCAGTTGTTAGGGAGAAGAGAGGGAGAGATGGGAGGGGATTCTGTGCATCAGTTGTTAGGGAGAAGAGAGGGAGAGATGGGAGGGGATTCTGTGCATCATTGTTAGCACTTCTTATGAAATAAAATATGTGCTGAAATAAAAATAAAAGCAATTCAGTCCATTACAGCTCCTTTTTCTGTTAATAAATGCAAAATTGGTCCGTAAAGATTATTTTTGTCACCACATTATTGCAAAATAAATTTTGTTTTAAATTTTAGAACAGATGGGCTATGTTATCTAGTCATTTTGTTAAACCTCACAGTTCTGACAAGGAATTTCTGCCCCCAGGTTATAATATCCTTCATCTTGACAGAACAACCAAAAAAGGTTGCTATAATCTGCTCTAACAATCTAACACTATCTCCCTTGCCTAGTCCTGCTTCCTTTTACCCTGCCGAATTGTTAGCTGCCAACTGCAAACTCAACAAACATAAAACCCTAACTATTGCTGCTATATACATACCAACAGGAGATAATATACCAGTACTCAAACAAATTGCCTCCTGGTTTTCCTATAACATACCTAGTGAGAGTGCCATGCTTGCTGATGTAAATATCAATATGCTATCTCTTAATACCTCCTGTCAAAGCTCCAGTATTAACTTGTACAGCTTCACCCAGCTCATCTCTACTCCCACCCACTTCATCAAAAAAAAAACCTCCTCATCTATAACTGACTGGATCCTAGTCTCCAATCCTATTCTCTATCCCTACCTGATGCTATCAGTGGCAACCCTTCCATCTGTGTCTAAAGATTCACTCCACATCTTCTTCGACCACATAAATTCATTGAATGCCGAAAACTTTCCAACTTTCCATTCTGACTCCTTGAACAACATTCTTTCATCTGATAACTGGTCCTTCCTTTATAATCTTCCCCTAGATTGCACTGTCCAAGTCAAGAATTTAACACTATATTTCTAGATACCCTCTACTCCCTTGCCCCTCTGCAGACTAAAAGGGCAAAATCCAGATGCTCCCCTTGGCTGACACAGGCTATGCTCTCCCTAATAAAGAGAAGAGATAATGCCTGGAAGCTCTGGACAAAGTGTAAACTGTCCTCTGATTACCAAACATATAAGGAAGTACATAACCTAACTAAAATACAACTTAACATAGATAAGAAAATCTTCTATCAGAAACCCCTAACTACACAAAACAAAAATTTAAAAAACATTTAGCAAAGTGTCACCCAAATCCTGTACCTTGCCAAACTCTCTACTCCCAACCTCTGCCCAAATAATTCCTCACAAGAGACTGCATCCATCTTTAACTTCCACTTTATTGGCTCAATTAGCAAATTGATAGAAACCTCTAACTCCACTGATCCCTTTAATACTCTCATTCCTTCTAAGCTTAGTGAATCCTTCTCACTAAAATCAGTTCCTATAAACTACATTAAAAATCTTCTCCTCAAACTAAAACCTTGCACTCCATCAGCTGACAACCTACCTCCACTCTGCCTTAAGGCAGCTGCTGATTATATCACTCATCCCATTTCCATACTCATCAACTGTTCTATAAGGGAATCCACTGTTCCATCACTTTGGAAACAATTCTATACTATTACCCTTCACAAGGTTGGAAACTCTACCAACCTAGCCAACTGACGACCTATAGCAATACTGTCTCCTCTTTCCAAGATCCTTGAGAAATGTGTACATAGATAAATGCTTGACTATTTCATCAACCAAAATCTATTCTCACCCACACAACATGGCTTCCAACCATGCCATAGCAAGACAACAGCCCTCATTTTCTCTATTGCCTAGACAAGAGATAATAACAAACTGGTCTCCTGTCTCTTTCTTGATCTCTCTAAAGCTGTCAATACTGTCTGTCACCCTATTCTTATCTCTAAACTCTTTCAACTCAATCTTTCTTCTCCTGCCATTTCCTGATTTCAAAGTTACCTGTCCAAAAGACAACAAGCTGTTAAATGGCCCTCATTCCCTCTCCCTCTTTCTCCCCATTAAGATGGGTATCCCACAAGGATCTGTACTTGGCCCCTTACTTTTCAACATTTTCATGAATCATCTCTACACTTCCTGCCCAGAATCATCTCTAATGCAGTACGCAGATGACTCCACAGTTGTCACCACCTCAGATACCCTCCCTGACCTACATATTCTTACACAAAAATCTTTTAACCTCATTGAAACCTGGCTCTCAAATAATCAACTATTACTCAACCCCAAAAAGACTAAACATTTACTTTTTCTCCCCAAATCACTGTCTCAGTGCAAACCTACATTCTCCATTACATCCCTAAACAACACAATTATTAAGGCTGAAACCCATACCAAGCTTCTGGGTGCCATTATAGATGACCAACTAAAGTTTGGCCTACAAGTATTCTACTGCATCAAGAAAACCCATCAGAAACTGGGGTCTATTGTACAGAAACAAAAAGTTCCTAACCGTTGAGTCCCGCCAGGCACTTGCCCATGCTTACCTCCTTCCTAATCTTCTCTACAGTCCTCAGATGCTAACTAACTCATAGTCTAATTTCCTCTCTCATAATACTTTATTAAGTAGCAAAATATGCATGTAACAACCCTCCAAAATCACATCACTGTCTTGCTCTAATATCCCTAAACTGGTTAGAATTCTGTCAACATCTTCAGCTTTCAAAACTTACCTTTATTCATTCCATTGTGCACAATCCCTCCTCCTGCCCTAACATTTCCTCTTTAGTCTTCTTGTACACCCCCCTGATACACTTAGAAACTCTGATTGGTATTACCTAGAAATCTACAAACCCAAGAGCTCTTGGGGCCAAAAATTGTACAGTTATATTCCAGCCCTTTAATGGAACAAACTTTCCGTGTCACTTCGTCAAATAAACCAGACACACTTCTTCAAAAAAGCTGCACTTGACTACCTTGAAACTAGCAGGACGTGTACTTGTAAATATCCTACACGAACCTTCCTTCTTCTTCTGTAGTCCTACTATCACTCTTCTTTTCTTCACATGCTTTTACTAATTGTCTTTTATTTCTTATTTGCTTCTTCTTAGCCCAGATCTCCTTGTATTCTTGTCCACTGTACTCCTTACCAAATCTCTGTAATACTTGTCTCATAGCTTTTCTTCCCCCAGTTATCTACCTAACTCTGCTTTTATTCCCATTCTACCTATCTTCTAACCTTACATACATGCCTTATACCAGTTCTTATAGCGCCTTCCTCCCTTAAATTACTTTCTATTAACAGGACTCTTTTCCAGCTCCCCCTCATTTATTTTCTATAACAGTATTCTTCCACAGCTCACTATCTAACTAATATTGTTAATACTTCTTCTTGAATCGATGGTTAAAACCAATAATCACTGTTAGACAGTTGTGTGCAATCCCAGGTTAATTCTGTAAGTCTACATATAGTTTTAATGCCTTCTACTTCAGTATCCTGCCAGCCAGTATGATCTGTATGTTATTTGTGTTATATATTTTGTCTGCATACTGATTTTATGTATTCTTGGATCATATCTTGCTGATGTAATTAATTGTTTTTCTGTGGAGCTTTTTTCCCTGGGCCTCAGCTGAAAAAGGGCTTTAGCTCAGTCGGACTATCCCGGTTAACAAATGTCAAACAGATAAAATAAATAATTTCACTTTTTGCTTTAAAAAGTGAAATGACTGTCTTATTTGTGCGTAATTAGTAATTGTAATATTATGTATGCTTTTTTGTATTACTGTCTCTAACCTTGGTGATGTGTCTGTATTTTGAAAATACCTTTTGTAATTTTAGGGCATGTAGTAGAATAAATTACAGGAGAAAATTAAAAGACTTTTAGGATGTTATTATGGTGAAGTTACAGAAAATCATATATCCAATATTGCACACTAAAGTTTGTTGTCAGTTAGTCATCACATGTTGAAGTTTCCATTAATTTTGAAATAATTATTTTTTAATGTTTAAATATTCTACACTAACCTTCATTTTCAGTTATACTCCAAACATGAAAGTTGCCACTGGGTTTGAAATAATGATTTTGTAATGTTTCTGTTCCTCTCTTTTTTGTTTAAGTTTAAAAATGTCTACTCAATTTTTCTCATGACCACACACACACACACACACACACACACACACACACACACACACACACACACACACACACACACACACACACATATGAAACTGTATCATACTAGTTGGAAGGCATTGATTTACATACATTAGCAATATATGTATGTGTATGTATACATATATATATATATATATATATATATATATATATATATATATATATTTATTGCCTGGGAAAGTTATTCTGGGTGGAAAAACACTTTTCAGCAAAGGACAGGGAGAAAAGCTCTGCAAGATATATACAGAAAGTGACACACATAAATATTATATATACTGAATCACTTCAGAATACAGTAAAAACAAAAAAAATGACTGAGCATACAGCAGTGAAAAAACATTGAAAAGATACATATGAATTGTCAGCATACAAACATATTATAATGATATGAGAAATCATTCAAAGGTAGAGCAGAATGAGTGTTTACCCTAACAAAGCTTAGACAATAGAATTTTATAATAGTAGGACAGTTATGAAATGAACTTTCGTAACATGTAAAGTTGAGGAGAACTTAGTACAGAGTATGTGGTGTCCAGGTAAATTTAATAATAGGGGGTAATATAGAAGATGATTTGGCCAAATAGTCATTTTAGAGCTGGATGGGATAAATTATAAGGAGTAGCCATGTCTGGTGCATGAGCATTCTAAGTAACCACAAACAACTTCTTTGGAAGAAAAGCTACTTATTTGGATTGCAGTTTCAGTATTACATCATCACATGCAGGACGTTTTAGCTTGTTGGTTCCAACTGTAAGACTGTGGTCTAGATTTCAAAGTTACTGTTGGGGTAGAACACTACCCTAGACAGTAATATTGTCTCTGTCTCTAAGAAAAGGACTCTGTGATTCAGCTACTGTGACCTGTGAACAATTGCATCTGAATGAAATGTTTCATTTTACCACTAGTCACCTTAGACAGTGGTTTGCTTGTTGTAGCCTTAACATATGCTTTACTAGACCAGTCTTCTTAGGACTGCATTTATACCCAAATATCTGCCTTCTCTGTCCTGTGCCCCATCAACTGACCACCCATACCTCTTTATAAGGTTACTGCACTTGACCATGAGCAGAAAGTTAGCAAATGTTACATATTAGTGGATGGTCATAGACCTCATGCTGCAGAAGAGCATTAACA
The DNA here is from genome assembly GCF_019279795.1 of Protopterus annectens. Lineage (NCBI taxonomy): Eukaryota > Metazoa > Chordata > Ceratodontiformes > Protopteridae > Protopterus > Protopterus annectens. The sequence continues at coordinate 1,216,285,761 of NC_056743.1, forward strand.
GATGGTCATAGACCATGTTAATGGATGGTCATAGACCTCACGCTGCAGAAGAGCATTAACAGATGGTCATAGACCACATTAATGGAGGATGGTCATAGACCTCATGCTGCAAAAGAGCATTAACAGATCATCATAGACCACGTTAATGGATGGTCATAGACCTCACACTGCAGAAGTGCATTAACAGATGGTCATAGACCACATTAATGGATGGTCATAGACCTCATGCTGCAGAAGAGCATTAACAGATGGTCATTGACCACATTAATGGATGGTCATAGACCTCACACTGCAGAAGAGCATTAACAGATGGTCATAGACCATGTTATTGGATGGTCATAGACCTGCAGAAGAGCATTAACAGATGGACATAGACCATGTTAATGGGTGGTCATAGACCTCACACTGCAGAACAGCATTAACAGATGGTCATTGACCACATTAATTAATTTATGTATTTATTTCCAGTTTGATTACCGAGGAAGTCTACTGGGCTCAGAGAGCCCATTTTCAGTGGAGGCCAGGGGAGAAAAGCTCCATGACAAAGAATACAGATTAAAGTTTAAAAACAGTAACAATTAAGAACAAGTTACAAATATATTAATTCAAGGCAAAGCATAAACAATTTAGACCATTGTGGAAAAACTTTCCTTGTACAGAGTCATTTAACATATAGTCATGCATATAAAGTAAGAAGCTATTTACAATATTTACATAGTTAATGTCTTTGGGAATTAGCTTTTAATGGATATAGTAAGTTATATTGTTTAGGAATGTAGGGGGAAAACCTGCTGGGGCCAAGAGCTTAACAAAGAAATTAGGTAGGGTGAAAGCACATACATTTCCATTTGGAGGACAGGTAGGTGAATAGCTGTAATTTAAAGTTTTCTCTGTTAGGCAGGGTTCTTAGTGTTGAAGGGAGAGAATTCCATTTCCTACCTAGGGAGTAAGAAAGAAGAAGTTGGCCGGCAGATCTTTTAGGTTTATGGATCATTATTAAGTTTTGGTTTTCTGATCTTAGGATTCTATTAGGGGTGTAGGGTGGAAGGATGTTTGTCAGAGCTGGGCATTTTGTTGGGTAGAACAGGAGTCCGTGTGCAGTGGTAAGTTGGAGGTAGTCTAGGTGGTTTGGGAGTTCTAGCCAGTTCAGAGATTGGAGGGAAAGGCAGTGATGGGTAGAATTGTTGGCTTTGGTGGCAAATCTGGAGATTTTCTTGTAGCAGATTTCAAGTTTAGAGGTGATGGAAGATGTCAGGTTTGTTAGTAGAGGGGCTCTGTACAACAGGGAAGGCAGAAGGTAAGTAGTGGCCAGGGTATGCCTAGTGGAGGAGGAGATGAAGCGATTGTTCCTATATAGCATCCCTAACATTTGGTGGGTTTTCTTTATGTTTTGTTGAATATGGATGTCGAACCTGAGGTGTTCATCTATTATAACACCTAGGAGTTTGGCGAAGGGGACCGCTTTGATGGGGGAGTTGGTTAGGCTGAGAACTTGGAAGAAATTTTTGTCGTATGAGAAAGATTTTGAGGGAGGGAATAGGATTATTTTAGATTTGTTTGCATTGAGAGAGAGGTGATTTTGGTGCATCCAAGTCTCAGTAGTTGAGAAGGTGATTTGGGTTTTAGTTAGCAGTTCGGGGAGGTTAGAGGCAGAGCAGATTAAGGTTGAGTCATCAGCATATTGAATGACTTTTGCGTTAGGAATAGCGAAGTGGAAATTATTGATAAAGATGTTAAGTAGCATAGGTCCGAGGATAGAGCCCTGAGGGACACCAGTTGGGGTTGGTAAGAAAGGAGAGGTGGCTTTATTCCACTTGACAGCCTGAGTCCTATCAGACAGGTAACTAGAGAACCATGCTAGAGTATTTTGGGAGAGATTAAGGTTTGAGAGATGACAGAGAAGGTGCTTGTGGGAAACAGTATTGAAAGTTTTAGAGAGATGTAGGAGTACTGTAGATACTAAGTGTCCAGTGTCTCGGGCTTGATTGACAGTTTCTAGGAAGGAAAGTAATGCGGTCATAGTGCTATGCCCAGGGCAGAAGCCGTGTTGAGTATGGGTAAGGAGTTGGTTTTGGGTAAGAAAAGGCATGAGTTGGAGATGAATACATTTTTCCAGTATTTTGGAAATAGGTGAGAGTAGTGCAAGGGGACAGAAATTTGAGATGTCTGTGTTTTTGCCTCCCTTGTGGAGAGGAAGAATAAAAGTGGAATGCCAAAGTTTGGGGATAAAGGATTCCTTTATGGATCTATTGATAAGGATGCTAATTGGGAATGCTATTCCATCAGCAGCCGATTGGAGGAAGGAAGAGGGAATGTTATTGGGTGCATTGGAGCAGGGTTTTAGTTTGGATAGGAGTCTTTTTATGAGAGTAGTGGGGACAGGTTTGAGCTCGAACATAGGAGGAGAGTTATTGGGGAACTTAGAACTAGGAAGTTGGTGGGAAGAGTTATAGTTGGGAAAAGTCTTGGTCAGGTTAGATATAGAGTCTATGAAAAATGAGTTAAATTGTGATGCTAATTTGATGTCGGATTTACTTGGGTCAGGGCAGGGGTTATTTTTGGAGCCTGGGTTAAGAAGTGAGTTTATAGAGTTCCAGAATTGCTTTGCGTTTTTGGTATGGTTGGATTGGGGCTTTATATAATAAGATTATTTTTGTCATTGGTGATTTGCTTTTTTGCATGGTTACAAGCTTTGTGTACTGGAGATGGGTTTCAGGCAGTTTATTCTTTTGGGAAAGCTTATGGAATTTATCTCTTTGATGCATAGTTTGTTTTGTTTCTTTAGATAGCCAGGGAGTTGTAATAGTTTTTATCCTTTTGTGTCTTAGTGGGGCTAGTGAGTTTAGAGTGTCTAGAAAGGTAGTATTGAAGTAGTCTATGGCTTTGTCAAGTGGGAGGGTTTTGAGAATGTTCCAATTAATTTGTTTGAAAATATTGGAGAAAGTTTTTGGGTCAGATTTGGTGAGGTTGCATGTAAGAATGTATTGATGCTGATGAGAGGTAGAGGTGGTTGCCTGGTGAATAAAAGCTGGGAGGTGGTCACTAATAGTGTCAGTGATAGTACCAGAATTAGTGATTTTGTTAGGATGAGTGACTAAGATCCAGTCAAGAATGGATCCTGGGGGATTTGTTTTATTGGGTCTGGTGATGAAGGGGATTACTTGAGCAAAATTATAGAGGTTAATGGATAGAAAAGGTAAGGGGCTGTTGATTTTATTCCAGTCGATGTTTACATCACCTAGTATGTAAGTTTCATAGTGTATTTCTGTTGAGGCCCATAGGAGTATATCTTCAAGGATAGTGGTGTTATTACCGGGTGAGATGTATAAGGCAATGACACAGATGCGTTTGTGATTATTTATTTTAGTAAACCGGCTGTTAATTCTGTGTTGGGGAATTGGGGAATAGGATTTGGAAAGGGAATTAAGGTGAGAAATTATATTAAAGCTGTACCACCACTTTTTCTATTTAAGTGGTCACATCTGAGAGCGTGAAATCCAGGGGGTAGGATTTTAGAATTAGAGATGTGAGGTTTGAGCCAGGTTTCGGAGATGGCTATGATGTCGGGTTGGTTGTGGCTTAGCCATGCTTGGAATTGGTGTATTTTATTATTGAGACTCTGGGCATTAATTGTGAAGAATTTAAGAGTATTGTAGGGGGAAGGAGTAGAAGAGGGGGGAGGAGGATGGTTGTTGTTGATTATGAGTGGCTGAGGTCCAGGGTTGGGATGGATGTCTCCAACTAAAAATGGGTTGCTGAAAGAAGTAATTTTTGCAAGTTTGGATTTGTGTTTTAAGAATTTGGGTTGGTCTAGGATAGGCTTAGGGGTAGGTAACTTAGATGTAGTGTGGAAGATTTTTGGAAAGAATAGGTGCAGAGGATTATATTGAAGTAGGGAGGGCAAGATAAGGTAGAAGTAAGAATTAGACAGTGGGTGCAGAAGGGCTTGTGTAGAGGTTTGAGAGGTAGTTAAAACTGGAGGTTGGTTGGAGGAATATGAGGTGGCATAACACAGTGGGATTAGGAGTGAGAGGAGGCAGATGTGGACTCGGAGAGTTGAGATGATTAAGAAGGGCGTGTTGGGATTTGGTATTATAAAGGTAAAAAGTTGTAAGGGAGGAATGGCTGTGAGGAGTGAAGTAGATAAGACTTGAGTTAGAGGATAAGAAATAAAAAAAGAGAGGGTGTGAAGTTGGACAGATGGCTTGATACAGAGTGTTTAGATTAAATGGTGTAGGTGTGAGAAGGAGGGGCAATGTGGAGGAGAATAGAGGGAAGTGTTGTTACTGGATGATGGGAATAGGAGGGGAGATGGAGGGAGGTGTATTTATTGGATAATGGGTTTGGGGGTGTGGAAAAATGTAAGATAAATGTAGATGCACTGGGGTGGGTGGGATATGGGGTAGGGTGGATGAGCAGAGTGAGCTTGTAGGGTGAACAGAGCGGGTAGAGCCAAGAAGGAGGAAAAAAGTCAGCAGAAAGTTATCAGTGAGGCATAAAACAGTTCTGAGGTGAGAAAGTACAGGATAGGTACAATGTAAGAAAAATTTAATGAAGGGAGGATTATTCGATGCTAGAAGCTATAGCAGGGCAATGGAACAAAAATATCTGAATTTACAGGGTTTAAACAGGGCAGAGCTGGGTTAAGAGGAAGAGTTGCAGTATTGTGAATGTATACTAACTGCAGACTGGAGGACAGTGCCACCTAGTAGCCAAAACAGGTAAGTACAAGGATAGACCAAGGGCACAAAGGAGAATGGGAGGAATCCTAGAAAGTAAAGGGGAATGAACTCCATGGTAGGCTGCTAGCTATTGCTCACTGGGATGGTAAATCACAGGGTAGGTTAAGATATAGTTGTAATTGTTAATAACATACACTGTTTAGTTCTTGGGGAGGTTACATAAAATACAGCAGGATTTCCTTTGAGATGTCCGTTTCAAGGGTGGGAAGTCAGGGTTCCACGCAGAGCAAGGGGAGGCACTTGGGGTGGTAAAGATGCAGCAGGAGCACTGTAAAGTAAAGGAATAAATAACAGTTACATATCATACAATGTTTCTGACTATAGATGGGATAGGAAGAAATAAACACATAAATGTAGAGAATTGTCTGGAAAGGGTATAGTGTAGACAGTGTGCAAGAGTGAGAACAGGGGTACAAAACTTCCACTATAGATGTAGAAACACAAATTTATAGGATACCGTCTTTAGGGATAATGTAAAATAGCAGTTAGAATATCAAGCAAATACTTGTATAGCTTCAGGGAAGGTAGCAAGAGCAGAACTGCTATGGCGATATTCTATTAGAGCAGTACTAGCATATGTTAGACAATTACAACAAACATTTACATGGCTTTCACAACATGTAGAAATGCAGAAATGAAAATCCTATCAAAGCAAGTAAACGCAGTAGTCACAATGCGGGATGGATGGTCATAGACCTCATGCTGAAGAAGAGCATTGACATACATTAATGGATGGTCATAGACCTCATGCTGCAGAAGAGCATTAACAGATGGCCATAGACCACATTAATGGATGGTCATAGACCTCACACTGCAGAAGAGCATTAACAGATGGTCATAGACCTCACACTACAGAAGAACACTAGCAGATGGTCATAGACCACATTAATGGATGGTCATAGACCTCACACTGCAGAAGAACATTAACAGATGGTCATAGACCTCATAATATAGAAGAGCATTAGCAGATGGTCATAGACCACATTAATGGATGGTCATAGACCTCACACTGCACAAGAGCATTAACAGATGGTCATAGACCACGTTATTGGATGGTCATAGACCTCACCACTGCAGAAGAGTATTAAAAGATGGTCACATTCATGTTAATGGATGGTCATAGACCTCACACTGCAGAAGAGCATTAACAGATGGTCATAGACCATATTAATGGATGGTTATAGACCTCATGCTGCAGAAGAGCATTAACAGATGGTCATAGACCATGTTAATGGATGGTTATAGACCTCACACTGCAGAAGTGCATTAACAGATGGTCATAGACCTCACAATATAGAAGAGCATTAGCAGATGGTCATAGACCACATTAATGGATGGTCATAGACCTCACACTGCACAAGAGCATTAACAGATGGTCATAGACCACGATAATGGATGGTCATAGAACTCACATTACAGAAGAGCATTAACAGATGGTCATAGGCCATGTCAATGGATGGTCATAGACCTCACATTGCAGAAGAGCATTAACAGATGGTCATAGACCACGTTAATGGATGGTTATAGACCTCACACCACAGAAGTGCATTAACAGATGGTCATAGACTACTTTAATGGATGGTCATAGACCTCACACTGCACAAGAGCATTAACAGATGGTCACATTCACGTTAACAGGGGGTCATAGACCTCACGCTGCAGAAAAGCATTAACAGGTGGTCATAGGCCACGTTAATGGATGGTCCTAGACCTTATGCTGCAGAAGAGCATTAACAGATGGTCACAGACCCCGTTAATGGATGATCATAGACCTCACACTGCAGAAGAGCATAAACAGATGGTCATAGACCACGTTAATGGATGGTCATAGACCTCACACTACAGAAGAGCATTAACAGATGGTCATAGACAATGTTAATTGATGGTCATAAACCTCACACTGCAGAAGAATAACAGTAGCTCAGTAATGGAAGTATTTTTTTTTTTAAATCCTAAAGGCACTTTGGAGTTGCTTTCTCTAGAGTGACTTTCTAAATATGCTTATTATCTGAGCTGTGCTCCAGCTAAGATCTACCTGAAATCAACTGGACGTATAAGTGAATTTAAGTACACTTTTATCTGCTCTTTTTCATATAGTTCTGCATTTAATTTATTTATTTGTGCTTCTCACTGAATATTAACTCAACTGAAAGTTTTGGCTGTGTTTCTACAGTTAGTTCTCCACCCACCCACCCTCCCTGTTGTTCTGGTGTTAATGCTGGTGGCTTTGAAATTGCCCACCCCTCTTGTAAATTTGTATTTGGATACTCCTTATGGGCCCATCTCATTTGCTCACTCAACTAAGTGCAGTGAGATCATATTCTGATTTCAGGCACTCCCACTGTGTACAAAGAGAGCATTTGGGCAGGACAACCCCTGTAGCCTCTTAATCCTACTCTGTTCCCTTCCTCAAAATAAATAAATAAATAAATAAATAAATAAAATATATACATATTTGTTTCAGCTGCTCTTAATGTAACTGTCTTAGTTCCTGTTCTACGTGCTATCTGTTCAGTTGCTCTTACTTTGCACTTATTACTGCTTGTTAGTAGCTTTCTAATTTACTGCCTTCTGCACTTGTTTTTTAGTCATTTGTTAATTTAATTGCATTTATTTAAACTGTATTTGCCGTAATATTGTTACACACTCAAGTGTGCTAGCCTGCACTGCAATTTGAATTTACTGCTGTTTTAGCTGCTTTTCTGTAAAAAAAAAATTTCTAAGCTTGTTTCCTGCCTTTCCTGTAACTAGTCTAGTCCAGATACAGGCTTGCTCTATCCAGGACTGTTGGTAAGTTTCTGAGCCCCCCAAGGCTTTCTGTGTTGGAGGGAAGCCTTCTAGATTATCAGTGGGAGTGGTAAGTACTAGGTAGCCTATCTACCATGGGAAGAGTGGATTTTGGCCCAGAAATTGTAGTTCATTGGCCGTTTGGCAGCTTTTTCATCTCTTTCTACTTTCTGGTCCCCACCTTTCCTGTAACTAGTGTTATCCAGGTACAGATTTGCTGAATCCAGGACTGTTGATAAGCTTGTGAGTCCCCCAAGCTCTTCTGTGTTGGAGAGAAGCCTTCTAGCTTATCAGTGGGAGTGGTAAGCACTAGGTAACTTTTCTACCACAGAATTAGAGGTTTCTGGACCAGAAATTATAGTTTATGGGCCATTTGGGACACTTTTCCATCTCTTTCAACCTTCTGATTTAAAAGCCTGTGTTTGCACTTGTTTCCTGCCTTTCCTGTTACTAGTCTAGTCCAGGTACAGATTTGCTGTATCCAAAACTCTTTGTAAGCTTCTGAGCCCCCAAGCCTTTTTGTGTTGGAGGGAAGCCTTCTAGCTTATCAGTGGGAGTGGTAAGCATTAGGTAGCCTATCTACCACAAGAGGAGTGGTCCCTGGCCCACAAATTGTTGCTATTGGCTATTTAAGCAGTTTTTTTCCATCTCTTTCAACTTTCTGGTTTGAAAGCTCCACTTGTGCCTGTTTCCTGCCTTTCCTATAACTAGCCTAGTCCGGTTACAGAGTTGCTGTATCCAGGATTGTTAATAAGTTTCTGAGCCCCCCAAGCCTTTCTGTGTTGGAGGGAAGCCTTCTAGCTTATCAGTGGGAGTGGTAAGCATTAGGTAGCCTATCTACCACAAGAGGAGTGGTTCCTGGCCCAGAAATTGTAGCTATTGGCTGTTTGGGCAATTTTTTTTTCCATCTCTTTCAACTTTCTGGTTTAAAAGCCGCACTTGCACTTGTTTCCCACCTTTTCTGTAACTAGCCTAGTCCAGATACAGAGTTGCTGTATCCAGGACTGTCGGTAAGCTTCTGAGCCCTGTAAGCCTTTCTGTGTTGGAGGAAAGCCTTCTAGCTTATCAGTGGGAGTGGTAAGCACTAGGTAGCCTGTCTACCACAAGAGGAGTGGTTCTTGGCCCAGAAATTGTAGTTTATTGACCATTTGGACAGTTTTCCCATCTCTTTCAACTTTCTGGTTTAAAAGACCACATCTGCGCTTGTTTCCCATCTTTCCTGTAACTAACCTACTGGGAAGCACTAGAAAGCCTTAAACTGATACAAGCCTTCTAGCTTAAAAGAGAGACTTTGGAGTGATTAAATATAATTTTTCTGTAGTTTCTTGCTGTACTTAACTGTTTTCCGCCTAAACATCGATTTTCCAGTATTTATTGTGATTCAAAAGATTGTTTTTTTCACATATTGCACTTATTTGACTGCCTGCACTTTCAAAAAGTCGTTTTTTGTTTAAACAATTTAACTGTTGTAGGCTACACACTAAAGTGCGATAGCCTTTTCTGATCGTTTGTAGTCATTGAAAGCTGTTTTAAGTGTATTTTTTACTGTTTTTGCCTTATCTTTTCAAAAAAAAAAAAAAAAATTCCTTCTTTCCCACCTTTCTAAGCTAGTATAGTCCAGTTTTCAGGCTAGTGCTGAATTCAGGGCTGTGTTACAAGTTTCTGAGTTGCCCATACTTTACTTGGATAGAAGGAAGTTTCTCTGTTCACTTGTGAGAGAGGGGAGTTTGAGCAGCCTATTTGTCCCTGGAGGAGTGGTTCCAGCTCAGAGGTTAGTAGTTTATTGACCATTTTGGGCTAATTTCTATCTCTTTCATTTCCCTGCTATAAAAAATGCGTTTGCACGGTTTTGTGTGCAGGGCAGTGCCTGTTAGCTAGGGTTAAATTATTCCTGGCTCCACTAAGTCTCCTCTTCAGTTTTTCCCCTTGAAACTAGTCTTACTCTCAACCTAAGCACTCAAAAAGCATCCTACAGCCCAGCACTTGCTCAGACCTAATAGCAAGCACTAATATACCCTGACACTTGATTGCCCAGCAGGGCAAGGCTCTTTATTCACCCCTCACCAACCAAGCGACTAAGTAGCTCACCTTACTATTCAGGCATGACCAAAGGGCAATTTCAGGTGTACTCTCCAGTCCAGCTGGTGAATCTGGGTATCCTGAGGCAATGTTACAACTGCCTCATGTACACAAACAACCCTCTCCTCCTACCACAAAACACTAACATATGCGAGAGATGCAATTATACAGCCAAACTGGAGGCTAATCTGTTTCCACCCAAGACTGAAACAGACAGTCAAGAGGAGAAGGTTAACACTTGCACCACACCTCCAGCCACACATAGACCTACTAAACCAGTACTTGCAAAAAATACACATAAATACATAAAATTATACTCAGAGGCTCAAAATAAAAACCTGCAAAAGCATCAGAGACCTCCAAAGCAGACACCCAAGCAACCTGCATCTCCCGTCACAAAGCAGACAACACATAAAACATAAAATCAGTGTGCCACACAATAACAGCCCTTAAGGCGAAATAACATACCTAACACACTAGTAATAGGTGACTCTATAGTCAGGCACACTGACGTCCCACTCACAAGGCTGGACAAGCAGAAGGTTACTGTTAGCTGCCTGTCGGGAGCCAGAATCCACCACATAACACAAGCACTCAGGTCACTCCAGAAAAAGTACAAATATGACTCTGTCATTGTCCATGTTGGTGTGAATGGCCTGAGATGTACTTCCCTGGACTACATGAAAAGAGACATGGAAGAGCTCTCTGATCATGTAGCCCAGGCTGGTATGACCCTGACCCTGAGTAGCATCCTGCCCTCACCAAGAATGATACCTCAGTATAAAGAAAATATGATCAATTTCAACAATTGGCTAAGCTTCTGGTGTCATTCAAAGGGGATCCAGTGTCTGTCAGCCTGGAACGATATGCTCGACAAGCCATATTGCTTTACAAGACATGGCTTGCACCTGTCACCCCTAGGCTTTCGAATACTGGCCAAGGCTCTTGCTGCCTCCATAGTGCCTTTTTCAGGCAAGGCTCAAAAGTCAAACCCACCTCCATAAACAGCACAATTAACAAAAAAATGAGGGTTATGCTACTCAACGCCAGGAGTTTAAATCTCAAAATGCATACACTCAAAGCACTCCTCATTATGGAGAATGTCGACATCTGTGCAGTAACTGAAACCTGGTTCAAGGCTCCAGAGAGCACCCCAGCATTAATGGGCTACAATTCGTACCACATGTTTTGGCCACAGAACATGGACCGAAACACAAAAGGAGGGGTGTATCCATATTCATCAAAGATACCTACACCTCCAGGTTAGTGGCGTAGCATGATACCTCTGAGATCATCCATGTGCAATTAACATCAGGCAAATCTGCAATACAAATTGTGGCCTGCTACAGATCACCCTCCATGACCCAGGACCACCACTCCACCTTTCTGGAGACACTGGAAAACATGAAGGTCCTACTGAACACCCTGTTATTAGATGATTTCAATACCCCTACCTTTAACTGGAAAAGCTACTCAAGTACAAACACCCTGGCCCAACACTTCCTGGAATTCATCAACTCAAATGCCCTGGATCAGCTGGTAAACTCCCCTACCAGAGGTGAAAACATATTGGACCTGATCATCACAAACATGGGCAACAGGTGTTCCACACCAGACGTCAACCTGTCACTGGTTAGATCAGACCATAAACTAAT